>NW_010367428.1:24451-118920 GCF_000414095.1 Morus notabilis | reverse complement strand
ATTATTTCAGTTATTATTTTAATAATATTATTATATTCTATATCATAATTATATAATATATTATATAATAATAGTTTTTTTGTATTATATTAAATATAATAATAAATATATATTATATTGTAATTATATATATATATTATATTATAGTATAATATTATATAGTCGTTATTGTTAACTATCCACAGCAATTTAATTTTATAATTTATCAAACGCTATTATACTGTTTTTGCAACCAGCACAGCTACTATAATTATAATTTACTAAAACACTCAGTTATTTTTTATAACAGTTACGTTTTCTTTCAGCACACTAAAAGTAATTTTTTCAAAATCTACAGTAATACTAAACTAAGCATGAAACTATTGTTTTGACCTTTTGTATTGGGAAACTAATTTGTGTTTGAAAATTAATTTGTGAAATTTTGAGAGAATCAAATTTTGTGTGGCTTGTTTATTAAAATTAATTAGTTTGATTTAGCTTGATTAGATATTGGAGATGTTCTTTGGTTTTGGGTATAATTATATTGTTTTGGAAATTAATTGTTCGAAGGTCGTATATGTGAAATTAATGTGTAATTGGTTTTTTTTTAAGAACTTATGAGTAATTTAGACTTTTTAATTAATGAAATAGGTTAAATTTTGGTTGAATTTTGTGATTAAAGTTATTCTCATAAGTTGTACAAAAAAAAAAAAAGCACTTTCCTCATATCTATTTATTCAAAAAATAATGTCCAAAAAAAAAAAAAAAATTGTTATTCTTAAGAAAAAAATGGGTAACAATCATTTTTTTTTTTAAATGTAAGACTTATGGGAAATGTATAAAATAAAAGGTATTTTCGTTATTGTATAAAACATGGGGTAAAAAAATATTTTGATAAAAATAAGGGTTGTTTTTGTAATTCTTTCATTATTTTTGGGTTACAATTAGATGTGTAAGGCAATACATAGACCATGTTGAGATTTAATATGGAGCATTGGATTGTACCCTACCGGTAGACAAAAAAGGGAGTGCCCCTACTATATACAATCCCCTATATAATATATAGCATCAGTAGTCAACAATACTCCGCTTTGAACGTTTTGTTCTTTCTTGTATTTTCTTTAAGCATCACTTATTTGTATATTAATTTAATTGACCTTTCAATTTTCAATAATTAAACATCTCATAATGTCGTGCTGGTCCTTATTAGGGCGCATTTAAGATTACTGTGCTTTTAGAATAATTGTTATTAGCTATGCACGGTTAATAATTAGCTGTGACACGAAGTAATTAAGTGTTTAATAAACTTTATTTGTATAAACATTGTAACTTTATAAAGTTTGTATTGAAGTGTTTGGTAAATAGTAATTTTAAAATGTACCGACTTAAAAAATAATCAAAATAGACATAAAAACATATTGTTTTATAATTTTATAATAAATAACTAAATAATCTTCTTTTAGATTTTCTGATATGATAATATGAATGATTTTTAATTATATTCTTTTATGAAGAACAATAAAAATCAATAGTCCACAAATTTAATAAAATAATAAGAATAATGTATAAACACAAACTATCATTTTTTTAAATTAATATTAATGTGAGGAATAATAATAAAATGATACTTTTCAGCAACTATTATTAGTGCGTTTGGAATCAATTTTGAAAACGTTTTGCACGTTATTCGAGGAACAAAAATGGAAACGATCTGAATACTACTGTCTCGTTCATTTCACTGATTCGAGTTTTTAGTTTTAGGTGTCTACAATAAAAAGCTCTCAGAAAATGTCACATCTAACTTTTTCTGCTATAGTGAAAAGCTCTCAGAAAATGTCAAATCTCAGCTCGAATTGAAAACTCGAATCCGCCAAGTGAACGAGTTTTATGTTTGGAGCAGCATCCAACCAAAAACAAAACTGAAAACATTTTTTCTCTTTCTCCCAAAAACTCACACTTTTTAAAAGCGATTAAAACTCGTTTTCATTTTCCTATTTTCATTTTCTAATCGTTGAGCTTCTCGGTCTAAACGAGTTGAGGTTTTCTCCTCCATCTTAGTTGATAATTAGTGGGTCTGGAAGAGTGAGGGGAAGGAGGGAGTCTGGACTTGAACGACGACATTCTGAGGTTGAGAGCAAGGCGATCCAACTTGACGCCGCCGCGGTGACCGGTTCCGTTCCGATTAGCGGCGGTGGAAGCCATGGAAGACGGCGGAGCTTCTTCACCAGAGCATATGGAGAGTGGTGATGAGTGAGGGAGAGTTAGGAAGAAAGGCAAAAGGAAAGTGAAAGTTATGGGGATGGATGGTGGGTTCAATAAGGAAGCTTTGGGTCTGCCCTAAAGCTTTGGTCTGATATTGTAGACGAATTAGTACTAGTAAAGCAGCTGAAGGGGATTGGGAGAGTTATTTTAAAAAGGATAATATAGGACATTCACTTTATTGCTAATTGTGGTGTGGGAAAATGTGGATGACACGTGGAGAAATAACAGTGTGACATGTGGCCTTATTTTCTCTCAAAAGGCAACAACCCTCGACGGTGGGGGTTCCCTTTCTTTCTACTGCAAGGGAAGCCCAGCCTTCGACGCCGACTCCTCATGACGACGACAGGTCGTACTGTCGACCTTACGGCAGGAATCCTTCGGGACAACTAGGCTGAGCAAATAGAGACGACGAGAGGAATGCCCGAAGAAGGGAAAGCCTGACATCGTAAGTTGCATGCGGAAATGGGAGACGTCTGCAGTACATGCATTAAATGCAAACCCTTAAACCGCCCTACGGGGGACAGCAAAGGGTTACAGGTACGCACAGAGCCGTAATGGGAGACTAATTTGTTGAGTGAACAGTGCGCAAAAGTGATTAGTGGGCTACGGTATGGGCTAGAAAGGCAGACCACTCGAGTGCTTTTCTGCCTACAAAGAAAACCCACCTGACGAAGGAAGCTCGACTATAAAAGGGGAGAAGCATCATACAGAAGAGGAGGTTGGTTTTTTCCCGAGAGAAAAGAACGAGAGAGCAATTGTTAGTGTAAATTGTAACAATCTCAAAAGAAATAGAAAACTACAGTGGATGTAGCTCTTCATTTATAAGAGTGAACCACTATAAATTTCGCGTGTCTTTGTGCTTCAAGTATTTTTTCTCACGTTGCACACCACACAAAAAATACCACAAATACATCACAACATATATTGAGTATACAGTCAATAATAAGCCGGTAATCCAACGGGATACCTAAAAGTGACCCGGCCCATTTCTGTTGACGAGTTTTCACCGTCAACACTAATGGTAATGGTAATAAGTATTTTAATTGTTTATTACTTACGTGCACCACTATAACTAAAAATTAGTACGTACAATATTTATATATAACAGATATTTATATAATATATTAATTATTAGTGTATTATTTGGAGAGAATAGTAATTATTCATAGTATTATTTAAAATATTATTACATATTTTTAAAAATGTAAAACCAAACAGAATTTTAATTTTTTCTTATATTAAAAATAATTTCTGAATAAAATTATTTTAAAATTAATTCTTGCCTAAAATTAAAAATATTTTTATTTTTATTTACATATAAAAAATAAAATTATTTTAAAACAGATTTCAAATACGCCCCACGTCATACGAGTACATCCAGCTTTAAATGAATAAAGAAAATAAAACAAAAGGAACGAAAAGAAACCAGCCTAAGTGCCTGTTTAAGTAAGAGGTAAACTTGAAATTATGACTATATTACGATGGCAATGTTGGAAACTCAAGATCTCTTTCACGGAGGCAGCGGCTTTTTTCGTAAGCCAAAACCAAAAGCACCTGTGCGGTGCTTCTACCATTTCCAATATTAATATTAATTATATATTTAATATTAAATATTAAAATATAATATGTTATTTTTATTTTTATTTAAATGTATAATGTTATTTAAAATGTTAAATTTATTTTTTTATAAAATTTTAAAAGTTATACAAGTAAATTTTTATTTTTATAATAATTAAAAATATAAAAGTTACAATGATTATATAAAAAAGTAAACATTTCAACTAAGAACAATCAAATGTTAAATTTTATCTGTGTTATACTTGATGAGAAATTTACCATAAAGTATAATATATGAGAAATTTAACACAACAAATAACATTGAATTAGAAATTATTTTTTTACACACAAATGCTAAATTTGTAATTAGCTCATTAATTATAACATTGCATTAAAGATACTCTAAGCATCAACTTGTCAAATAATCTTGAAATTTGTGTATTTAACAAACACCTTTTTCATCAAAACTTCTGCAATAATTACTTCTCAAAACATCTAGTGCAACCCCAAAAACATCTAGTGCAACCCCAAACACGACCTAGTCAGAAATGATCTATTGGCCTGACCCATACTTTTATCGATAGTGTCGTACCATATTATATTGATCCATTACTTTTCAAGAGAGAATTATTAAGCTTATCCTTAAAAGTGTATGAGTTGTGATATTTATCTCTTATTCTTAGTCAATATCATTTTGACTAGTATAATTATTTGATTAAAATGATATTAATCAACCGTAAAAAGTAAAAATATATACTCATGCAACTCTAAACGAGTATTTGTCTTTTTTTTTTCCTTAATTCAAGTAATTGTCAAAACATGGTTTTAGTTTAAAGTTGCTCCATTAATGTATAATCATTAACAAGAAAGAAATGTTTAACGGTATAATAACATATTTTTCACGTGTTTGTATTATTCTTTCTATAGTCCATGCCTTGATGGGTCATAGTGCGACATCGCATATTAACTCATTGAATTAATTGTCAAAACTCTTTTTTTTTTCTTTTTTTGAAGTTACTCAATTAGTTTATAGCAATTAGAAAGAAAGAAGTTTACATTTTTAACACATTTATATTTAGCATAGTCTACATTCTTAATACATTTATATTGACATGCTAAATATGTTGTGCCTAACATGTCGGTGTGAGTTCGACTCACGTGCTCAATGCTTAGCCCATCCATTAGAACAATCCCATAGAGAGAGATAACAATTCATGTCATATGTCGTGTTTTAACAATTTCTTCTTAAATTTAACGTCAATCCAAACACAACCCATAATACGAAAATTTTTAAAAATCACAACATAAACACGATGTGACCATTTATGGGTTGACACTATACCTGTAAATCCAATATTGACAAGCAAATTATACACTTTTCTTGAGTTTTTTTTTATACATTGTAAAGAACTTAAAATAACTCTTAAAAATGTGATAACATACATCAAAATTAAGTAAATAGTAACATAAGATTTTGAGAGCAACTATCATAAAATCACAAGGTTTTTGACAAAATCTGAAATATGCAATGCGCAAAATAATTTCTAAGAAAATGTCTTTAAGACTTTCGTGTCGTGCTCAAATTTCAATTTCATGTTCAACTCAAAAGTGACATATTTTTTGTGTCAATTTTAAGTTGTAACTTCTAGTGTCGGTCCTACCCATAGATTAACGCGTTAAGTCGTGCTGAATACATGTTGTGTTGGTGATGTGCTCCCACGATATTGGGTTGGCTTGGCCCATTTGACAGCTCTACTAAATTATTATCTTACCTACTATTTTTAAGGTTTGGCCTTTGTCCTCAACTCTTTTCTATTTAAACAATAGACTAGGATGATATGCAGACGGTTATGAGAATGACCTCACATGTCGCGTTTTATAAGAGCGCTAAAAAAATATCAAACTTTAATCTATTAAGGGTGATTTCATATCAAAAGTATGTCTACTTTAAGTTATATTTTTCACTTTTATTATATATAAAAAAAAGCAATAATAAAGTGGTTGTAGACTTAATCTAACGATAAATTAGCACCCACTTTTATAATGGTCAAGACAGAATCCTCACTTATTTTTTTAAAGTAAACGATGAAAAAAAAAAAGCAAAAAAGCAACTGCGAAAAAAGTAGATTAAAAAAGAGAAATTGAAAAAATAAAAATAAAATAATCACCCCTTTGGTCCATAGAATAAAAATTCAAAATTTTATAAGTAGGTTTAATAAAAATGTTTGAATTATAATTGAAATCGTAAACAAAAAAGACACTTAACTTGATAAAATATCTTTATTTATATCATTTTTTTTTCTTTTTCTTTTTTGGATTTTCTCTTATAGTCGGACTTGTATCCAGCTCAATTTTTCGAGCGCAAGTCATTAGCCAATGTTGAGTATTTAATTTGACAAAACGTTTCCTCAAGAAAACCGAAAACAATTTGATAAAATTTATCACGCAAAACAACGTAGAACTAATTTTTATCCTGCAAACTTGCCATGATCCTATCACACCAATTAGTGCACAACGGATTTCAAACATTATTACCTCACGATTAACTCAACTTTAAGGTTTTGGCGATTTTGGGTCTGCCCTAAAAGCTCATTCTCAAAAGATTGGAATGACATAATCCATTATCCATGCCGGGTCCATCAGGGCAATTCTGTCAAAACAATCCCAACTTCCGCTTCTTTTAGATTTCTTTCTTATTATTATCTTTTTTTTTTTTTTTTTTTTTTTCACTTTTCGGAAATTCCGACTAAACTAAAGGAAAAAAAACAAAAACAAAAAAGAAAAGAAAATAAAGATTGAAAGAAAAATAGAAAAAACAAAAACAAAACCTCCTGCTTTGCTCTCTCTCTCTTTTTTTTTTTTTTTTTTTTTTTTTTTTTTTTCCTTTTGTTTAGACGGAATTTCCGAAAAAAGAAAAAAAAAAAAAAAAAAAAAAAAACCCCCTGCTTTTCCCTCCCCCTCTTTTTTTTTTTTTTTTTTTTTTCCTTTTGTTTAGACGGAATTTCCGAAAAAAGAAAAAAAAAAAAAAAAAAAAAAAAACCCCCTGCTTTTCCCTCCCCCTCTTTTTTTTTTTTTTTTTTTTTTCCTTTTGTTTAGACGGAATTTCCGAAAAAAGAAAAAAAAAAAAAAAAAAAAAAAAACCCCCTGCTTTTCCCTCCCCCTCTTTTTTTTTTTTTTTTTTTTTTTTTTCTCTCTCTCTCAAAGTTCAAATTCCGCCATGAAAGCACCTTCCAAGCTATGCGCAAAACCTTGACAAAATCTCACCAATCTTCATGTAAATCACCCATTCTCTTCCTCTGAACTTCGTTTCTGATACCAGATGGGCTCTCTCCTTCCGTTTCAGGATCTCAATCTTCTCCCTGACGCTCCGTCGTCGGCGACCGGAGCCATCGCCTTGAAGGTTCCCAAACTTGAGCCGAAGACCGAGCCGTTTGATGAAACGTTTGCATCTCAGCTCCACGAACCCCAAACGCACCAGCTCCAAGAGGCGCAAGTTCCTCAGGACCCGTTCTTCCCTAACCTGAGCCCTAATTCTCAGCAGCAGCAGCTCGCGCTTTTCTCGGAGCAAGGATTCGGCCATTCGCCTATCTCCCAGACCTCCGCCATGTCCTCCGACGAGAACAATGTCTACTCGGAGTTCCACCGGATTTCGGAGCTCTTCAGGACCGCTTTCTCGAAGCAAAACGGCGGCGCCCTTCCCGACTCCCACCCGGATTCGCGAGCAATCGTCCCCGTTCCGGAGCAGAACCAGGTTGCAGAGGTCATTATTCCTCGGAAGCGGACTCAGAGATCGGCGGAGCTCGTCCGCGTCACGAATCTGGGAATCGAGGACGAGAGGTACTTCCGAAATGTCGTGAGGAGGACGAGGATGACTTTCGATTCGCTTAGGGTTCTATCGGCGGCGGAGGAGGAGAAGAAGCAGGGCCTGGGGCTGGGTACGAGGCGGATGCGAGGCGATTTAAGGGCTTCTTCGGTCATGAAAGACCGCGATTTGTGGCTCAACAGGGACAAGAGGATCGTCGGCTCGATCCCCGGCGTTTACATTGGGGATTTGTTCTTCTTCAGAATGGAATTGTGCGTCGTTGGGTTGCATGGTCAGGTCCAAGCTGGAATTGACTATGTCCCCGCGAGCCAGAGCTCCAATGGCGAGCCTATTGCGACCAGTGTCATCGTTTCGGGCGGGTACGAGGACGACGAAGATGCCGGTGATGTGATAATCTATACAGGCCATGGTGGGCAGAACAAGTTCAACAAACAATGTTGTCATCAGAAGCTGGAAGGTGGGAATCTTGCCTTGGAGAGGAGTATGCTCTATGGGATTGAGGTAAGGGTTATAAGAGGAATCAAGTACCCTGGTAGTATTACAGCTAACGCTAAGGTTTATGTTTATGATGGCTTATATAGGATAATGGATTGTTGGTTTGATGTGGGAAAGTCTGGTTTTGGTGTTTATAAGTATAAATTGGTGAGAATTGATGGGCAACCTGAGATGGGTAGCTCTGTTCTCAAGTTTGCTACGAGTCTTAGGACTAAGCCATTGGCGTTGAGGCCTGTGGGTTATCTTAGTTTGGATATCTCGAGGCAGAAGGAGAATTACCCGGTTCTGCTTTTCAATAATATAGACTCTGACCAGGAGCCTTTGTACTATGACTATCTTGTGAGGACTGTGTTCCCTCCGTTTGCATATCACCAGTCGGGGAATGGGACTGGGTGTGAGTGCACTTCAAGTTGCGCGGAGGATTGTTTTTGTGCTATGAAGAATGGTGGCGAGTTTGCTTATGATAGTAATGGGCTTCTCTTGAGAGGCAAGCCTGTGGTATTTGAATGTGGACCATTCTGCCGTTGTCCACCACAGTGTCGCAATAGGGTCACGCAACATGGGCTGAAGAATAGACTGGAGGTGTTTAGATCGATGGAAACGGGTTGGGGAGTTAGGTCGTTGGACTTGATACATGCCGGTGCTTTTATATGCGAGTATACTGGGGTTGTGCTCACAAGGGAACAGGCGCATGTCATTTCAATGAATGGTGATAACTTGGTTTATCCACAGCGGTTCTCTGATAGATGGGCCGAATGGGGGGATTTGTCTCAAATATTTGCGGACTATGTACGTCCAGCATATCCCCCAGTGCCACCTTTGGATTTTGCGATTGATGTGTCGAAAATGAGGAATGTTGC
Source organism: Morus notabilis (assembly GCF_000414095.1). Classification (NCBI taxonomy): domain Eukaryota; kingdom Viridiplantae; phylum Streptophyta; class Magnoliopsida; order Rosales; family Moraceae; genus Morus; species Morus notabilis. The sequence continues at coordinate 109,944 of NW_010367428.1, read as the reverse complement.
TTGTTATATGACCCACAGTTCAAGTCCTAATGTTATGGTGCAGTTTGTGCTATATGACCACAACAATTTAATGTTTCCGCACCTGATGTTGTTTGCAATGGAAAACATCCCTCCTCTGAGGGAGCTCAGTCTTGACTATGGTGTGGCTGAGGAATGGACACCAAAACTTTCTATCTGTAACTAAGTAATTTTAAAGGGCATGATGTAGTTTTGAATATTCGGTGGAGTTATGGAGACGTGATTAACAGAGGTAAACTCAACCTTTGATCTCAGCAATAGTTGCATTATTTGATTCAAAATTGAATCTGCTTGCATCTTTTGCTTCTCATTAGAATTTTTTCACTTGATATCAATCCTCTTGTTGCTCTGTCGTATCCCGGACCCTAGCCCAATGTGAGCTATTTTTAGTCGTAGGTGCTAGGTGTTCTATTCCTTTTGTAACCATTGTTGACATCATGCAATTAAGTATACTTCAGAGGACCTCTTAAAATTTTGGCTTGATGGAGGAGTTCATGTCTCGCTATTGTAGAATTGCTGGCAATGCAAATAATATTCGGTTATTTATTTATTTATTTATTTGTTCTATACTTTTATGCTGTGTTTTAAATTATACCGAGATCTATAAGATATTGTCGTGCTATTTTCTGTTTTCATGTTTTATGATTTAAATTGTGTTTGATTAGATTGTCTTTTGTACTCATATTGAGCACTTTTTCTCCTTTTAAGGTTCAAAATGGTTATTTTTTCTTATATTCATGTGAGTTATTTACTGTGTTATGTTTACCCTTGGATTGCGATCATTCGTTGGTTTTAATTCAACCTTGGTACTGCAATATGCTAGAATCATCAGCAGCTTATCTTTTTTTAATTAATTTTAAATTTTTTTACATTTAGGTGTGGCCTTTTGAGTATGTGCAGAGACAAATACTTTAGATATTAAATTTGCTGTCTTGCGTCATCTGCTCTAGGTACATATTTATGCATCCAGAGGGATTTTAGTCTAGTTGGTGCAGTGGTAAATTTATTTTCACATATTCTATTTGGTTGTATGTAAAGTGAAGCATTGAGATTGGTCCGAGTATTGATTCACTACTTGGAAGTTTAGTTCCACTTGTAGTTAACTAGATCTCTCAAAACTCTTGGTTAGCAACTGAGAAAGTTTACTTAATGATAACTTTGGATGCCTATTCAAGTGTTTAATTTGGATATAACTACTGGTGTTAGGGGATAAGGTAGGGTTTTTGATGATTAGATAAGGACAGTGTTATAGTTGCAGTGACAACAAGGAGCGTAGAGAAATAAAGTAAAGAAAATGTCTCTTGTAATCACTTGCAAAACAGTATTTTAACTAGATATTGATGGATAGTAGTCTATGGCAGGCGTTATGCTTATTTATGGTTTTTTTTTTTCTTTTTTTTTTCCCTGCTATAAGAGACTGAGCACTTGGGTGTTTTCCTCATCCTTTTAGCTATTGTTTCCCAGAAAATCCCTAGAAAATGCTAGGGTGGAAAAGTTCCCGTTTACAATCTCCTATTGGGGGTGACTTTCTAGTACCTTATGGCTTTACAATGTGAAACGTTATTCTTTGGTTGAGCTTTAGGTGTTCTGATTCCTCTTATGAAAAATCGTTTTTCTACTGAAAGCTGAAACATTCAAGACATCCTATCACTTTGTTTCTTTATAAATATTCCTTTTTGAGAAAATAAAGTGGGTCTGTAAATTTGGTGTAAATCTGTTGGTGTATAATAACATTGGCATTTTCTCCCTTCAAGAAACTAGGAACCGTTTGTTGGTTATGGTTCCCGTAAACTTATCCGCAGAAGTACATCTGGTAAATTGGTACTTCAGCAGATTGAGAAGTTATCACGTTACTTTAAAGTAGAAATTTTGTTGGAAGCTCGATTATCTAGTACACTTGTTAATTAGCGTTCTTACTCTATGCATGTCATATGTGCAAGCTATTTGTGGATATCATCATTGGATCTATCTTAATTATTTTGCTCCTCTCAAATACTTGAAAAAGGCTGTAGTTTATTAAGATGGTGATAAGGTGGTCACTTTGTTCTGTTCCTGCATCCTTTTCCTGAGTAGTTATTTCTCTTTCGGCTAATAATTTATATTTCTTCTATAGTTGAGAGAGAGAGAGAGAGAGAGAGAGAGAGAGAGAGTCAAGATGGTGATAAGGTGGTCAGTTTGTGCTGTTCGTGCGTTCTTTTCCTGAGAGAGATGTGGTGAGCCGGCCTTAACATAGTAGTATTATCATTGGATCTGGTTGGCCCAGTGATTCATTGCTCCAGCACGGGCGAGTCTGATGAATCTGATAGTCTGATTTAGTGCAGACACTGATGCTAGTGCTTAATTTCGCTTCTATTTTATTCTTGTATTGCCTTCTTTTCCCTTTCCCTATAAGCATCATTTATGCTTTTTTGTTTTTTCATGTTCTTTTTATGTTGGGATGACTTGCTGTACTATTGGTTTAGTTGGCTCAGATAATTTGTTGATACACGTACTGTGTAGAAGTAATGTACTTGAGTTAACTTCGCCTGAAATAGCAAACCTATTTGTTTAACGCTCTAAAAAGTGAGTAGGAATGAAAGAAAAATGATTCCCATCAGAAAATCCTGTTTGTTTCACAACATCTATGCTTGAAAACTTGTCGGTTTCCCTCTCTAGAATTGTCTTCCTATAACCTGTTCCTTCTGCTTGATTCTTTCGCTTTCAGAATATCTCATCGTTCTGAACGGATAATAACACTGAGTACCGGTTATGCACTTGCAAGTTGAATGGAATTCATGCTCATTAGTTTCGTTTACATTATGCAGATTGGACTCTTACTATATGTTATATGAAGCTTTTTGACCCGGCTTCCTGGATTTTCTGGTCCTCAACCTTTTCGGATGTTGGGTGCTTCCAAGTGTAAAAAAGCGCCCAAGATCAAATGTTCCAGTCACCGAAGAAAAGTGGAGAAAGAATGCCCTTTTGTTCCATTTCAGGAATTAGAACGAAGCATTTGTGCATCCAAAGAGGACCAGTCAGCCAGGAGCCTTGGGAAGCATGTAGGCCTAACTTATATTAGACTTTTCTTTTTTGAATTCTTTCAGCTTGTATTGTATATATGAAAGTCCAAAACTAAGTAAAACTTGTATAGAAACTGAAACTGATGTGTTTGTGTAAAAACCATCTTTCTGATGCCCTGCGTTTTTTTTTTTTTTTTTTTTTTCCGTTACTGATAGATACAAGCTTTTAATTTAATTTAATTTAGTTTAATGGAGAGGCAAGTCTTCTCTACCTATATGGGGTGCAAACTTAAATGCACTAGAGTTTATGTTCAAATGGTAGGGCCAAGAAGTTGGATATAACCCGCTGTAACCACTGCCTCTGGAAATGAACCAATTCATGTGCGTGACTAACGTATTTGTAGATTTTAAATGCAGGAATTTATATGTTTCTGGTAGTGTCATGTCTGTAAATTAGTCAGATAAATGCATCTCCGAAAATTGAGGATTCTAAATCATATCAGCATTGTTCTTCTCGCAACTCTTTTTTTTTTTTTTTTTCTTTTTTTACTGTGTTTTTTCACAAAAATTCAAAAAAAAAAAAAAAAATTTACTACAGTATTTTTTCACATATAAAAAAATGTAACTAAAAATTTGAGTTAAAGTAGAAAACAAAAGTTTATAGTGGTTCAATAATATGTTCCACTATTGTCTAGCTATGACTTCTTGGACTATGCTAAACAATTGTCGGCGTGATACTGATTACACCATGTACATTGGGTGATTTTCCACCAGAGACCTGTTACAAACTCTACAATCTCATCAATTTATAAAAAGCCAGTAACACTAACACCTATAACACCGAATTAACAAGCAATTGACACACTCGGACTAATCAATGTAGAATGAGAAATATAAGCTCAAAGGTTCCTTCTAATAGAATTTGTTACTATTTAAGCTCAGAAGATGTAAAAACATGCAAAATTTAAAGGGATATTTACATTTATATACCCTATGTTTTAGTTTTATTCAAAATATATACTTTTAATTTTTAATCTCATAAAATGTATACTTTCAAATTAGATTTAATATACAAATTTATCTCTCATCTCAGTCAATAATTGATTTTGATTTTTAAAATGACCAAACTATTCTTAAGAAAAATAAAAAAAATAAAACTAAAACTTTCCAATATTAAAAAAATAAAATTTAAAAGCACAAAAAAACCATTTCAATGGTATTTTGGACATTTTTAAGGTTAAAACCGTAAGTTTTAAGTTTTTTTTTTTTTTTTAGTTTTTTAGTTTTTTGCTTTTTTCTTTTTCATTTTCATTTAAGGATACTTTAGGTTTTTTGTATTTAAAATAGAAGGTTGACTATAAAAATTATAAATTTAGATATTAAATCTAATTTGAAGACATATATTTGATTAGATCAAAACCGAGTGTATAATTTTGAAATAGACTCCAGACACAGAGCATAAAAAGGTAAATATCCCAAATATGAATTGGCGCAAAGTGTCTTTTCCAATCTCAAAAGTGTGAGCAATTTGAGCATGATAGACTTTAGCTTGGACGTGGTTTTTAAACTGGCAAAAGACCCAAACAATGTCAGATTGATCAAATTTATACAAAACCTTAAAATATAGTCATTTGACTACTGTCTAATAGCTATTAAAAATAAGAAAATCTTAAAAAATAAACCCTAGTCGTCAGAGTTCTAGAGAGAGAAAGTTAGAGAGAGGTGTTTTGCAACAAATTTAGAGGAGTTCTTTGGGTCAGTGGTTCGGCTATTCGTCGGGCTGCCGGCCTCCAAAGTTTGTCGAAGAGATCGCAGAGGTTACCAGAGTCGGGTTCGTGCTGACGGACATGTGGATAGTCACCGAAATGGAGTTGTTTAAGGAGAAGCAGTTTCTGATCTTCTACCTTAGATCTAGGACGCGTTCGCCACGAGATTTCGTTGAAACTCCGGGATCTAGATCGTGGAAGGGAGGTGAGGAAGGTGGTCTAGAGCGTGTGGCAATCGTTGCTCATTGGTGGTGGCACGTGGGTCCCATGAGCCGCCCTATCTCCAGTGCTTTTGTTGCCATTTCAGAAGCTTTTCTTTGTCGCCACTTCTACCGTGTTTCACACACCTCCAGCATTGAGGGGCTCGCTTTTGCTGATTTGATTTCGTGGGATCTTTGTAGAGTTTTTATGTTTATATTTGTGTTGAAATAATGGTGATGATGTCTCCATCTACCGGCGTTATGTCTTGGGTAGAGGGTGGTCTCCTGACTGCTCTAAGTCTGAGTTATGTAGCCCATTTTAGGACTAAGATGTGGTTCATCTTGAGTCATTTTGAGTTTTCTCCGTTATTAGGTAAAGGGTGCGTTTGTATTGTCTAATCATATGAGCTGCACCCGGTTCTTAACTCTGATTTTATCTTATATCTTAACCCTTTAGTGGCTTTTTAATGAAGTTATGCTATTGCGTTTCATAAAAAAAAATAAAAATAAAAAATAAGGCAAATTATACGGTAGAACTCCAAAAGTGCTTCCACTGGTGAAAGCACTGTTTTTGACTGTTGGATTTAATTTTCAACGGTCATATCTTTGCAGGTCAATATTAATAATTTATAGTGCACTGTATAATACGACTCTCTTTACAGATCTAACCGTTAAAAATTTAATCAAAGGATTAATAATAGCGCTTCTATTAATAAAAGCATTTAAGAGGTTCCACCCTAGAGGAAGCCAAAAAAAAAAAACAAATAGTTGTTGTAATAATACCGGTTGATTGGTCTTAACCGGACAGTATAGGCATCAACAATTTGTCACTTTAAACCATGTAAAAACAAAGCGCCAAAATTGAGATTTTTGACTTTAGAAAGTGGACAAAAACATTTTAGAATATTTTAAATGGAATAATGAAAATATCTTTTCAACTTTGAAAGCACTAAACGACATTTTTAATGTGTCGTAAGGCCATTATGACGACTTTGATCTTTCTGAAAGCTTGGGCCAAAATGATTGAATATGGATGCTTAAACATTTTTACAAGACAAGAAAAATTGTTCCTTTTCTTCTTCAAGCTTTAATCTTGAGTTTCTGTTATTTTTCTTATCCATCTTCGGTTATAGAATTTCTTTAATACAATCTAAGTTTCATACACTAAAAAGTTGATTAGAAACACTTGGATCAAATGTTTGTTAGTAGTTTAATCAATTTAAATCTTAGGACTAAACACTTTTATAACTTGTAAAAAGTCACCAAGAAGCTTCTCTTGATAGAGTTTACCTTTCTACTAAGCAGCAAAAAGAAAATCACATTTATGTTCGATAATAAAAAACGCCTCCAATTTATTTTAATCCAAATGATAATTAAAAAAATAAAAAAATAGAACTTGTATTCAAAGTACTAGCTTTAGTTATTAGAGAAAAGCATTCTCAGATGTTACATGGACTCTGTTCAAGTCACTATTCTGTTATATACACGTATAAAAGGAAGGGAAAAGAAAAGGTTTCAGATAACTTGGAGCTCCTTCATTTTAAGGATCTAACTTGGAGAATCAACCCAGCCGTAAACTTCTATATGACATTCTGTCAAGCTTGAGATGCGAGTGTTTCATTTTTCTCTAGTTGGCGCAGCCTAGCTCGTTCCATCTTCCGTTTACGCCACTCCTCCAGAGCTGACAAACATTTTACGCAAATCAGTAGAATCAAGTTGATCATAAAAGTGGTATTTCAATATCTACGGTGTTAGCATAACATTTAGGTGAAAAGCGTGTCTAATCTCAACACAAACAAGCAACTGTAGACATATATTCGACACAAATGTTAGCGTGCTTTGTGCTTAATCAATAAGATTCATGCTCATTTGCAAAAAATAAAAAAAAATTCGATTGTTTGAGTTTGAGCAGTCTATAACATGTAGAGGTACAAAATTGCTGACTATTGTCGAGACTTTCATACTAACCCTACAGTCTTAAAAGTTGTTTGACATGGAAGAATAGCAAACTTACAGGAATATCGGCACAAATCTCAACTCAAAATAGACCAATTTACAATAACAAACAATGGCAGAAATTACAAACAGAACAAGTACTAGCAGTGAAATTCGGAGAATTTCAGTTAAAAAAGTAGTTCTATCAGCTTAAAAGAGGAAAATAAAAAAGCAAACAAGCCTCTACCAATCATTATAGCATGCTTGCTTCATCAGACAAAGGTTAAAAATGCGGCAAAATGATCTACCACTATGTACCAATAATCTAAGAAATTATACTCCAAGGAAATATTGAGCACGTGTCTGTCAGGGTTAGGGGCACTAAGTTTTGAAGCAAAGGAAACGATGGTTAACCTTTCAAGCTATTTGCATCATTAAAAGAACGCAAATCCTTTAATCTTTTAGAAAGATCAGCTGCCGCAGTTTGTTTTGTGTCCTTCACTTTGACTGTTTCTGGTTCTACATATGCCTCTTGTTGAATCTCCTTTACCTAAAAAGCATAGAAACATTCATATCGAAGCAAATGCATTTGTTTCTTAATTTCGAGAAGGTGAATTTCCACTTGATATTAAACATAAAGAAACATTTTCGAATTTAATGAAATTTCATTGGGAAGCAGTAATAAGAAAGTAATATGCATAAAGTTTTCAAGTGGATATCAATCTTCATTGGCCTGAAAAGGTACTCAAGAATTTTAACAAAGAAAAAACAATAATAGTACCAATGTCGTACCCTTTTTATCAGTTCCAAAGGTTGCATCGCAAGCCGAATCTCTTCAGATTCCTTGATGTATCTGAGTTGAGCTGCAATTTTTAATTTCCCATTAGAATGCAGAGAAAAACACAGACCAAGGATCAAATAATGGTGTATGTGTGTATATACGCAGAGAAAGGATATCCAACTCTCTCATATACATGGAAAAAGGATCAAAGAATGCGAAATAAAATCAACAATACATCATAGGAATCTTAGTAAGTATTCCATGTTAGAAACTATGATTTTTAGAAACCATATCTTTAGCTATATATTTAAACTCATAACTATAGAAGCATCCATGTTTTCCAAAGCATTGACCTTTAATGACGAACCTTGGTTTTCTTAAAGCCATGAAATCCTATAACATGAGTAATTTGCATTAATCTTGAAAAAAGAAGTTGTGAAAGTTTTATGTAATTTGATCTAAGTTTTGGCAAATTTGATCGATAAAATTATACCATAAATGTAATGGACTAGAATTTCTCCAGGAAAGTGTTGTTTCCTCTATTCCTTATATTCTAGTGTTTGTTGAATCCTAACCTTCCTTTTCATTCATAAATCCCAATTTTTTGTCAATTGCAATCAGACAAGATGATATAAAATAGGCTCCTAATGCAGAAAACAAAACTCCATTAACCTACATTAAAGCTAAAAAATGTCCCACATAAACATTTAGGATTTGTTCATCTAACAACAGAATTCCACTCCAACCAACAAAAACCCATAACTTTCCTCAATGATACCATACAACTTCGAAAAAAATCCATGAAATTTACGTCACGGGTAAGAATGATTCGCAAATATTCAGAATACCCAAGTGCCAAAACGTGTTCTTTTTTTCTTTCAGAAAATTGGTTGATCGCACACAGAGAGAAAGAGAGAGAATTGAAATTCTCATAAAGGCTCAGCATGATTTGCTATATTTCACAATACCCAAGTGCCAAAATGTGTTCTTTTTTTTTTTCAGAAAATTTGTCTGATCGCATACAGAGAGAAAGAGAGAGAATTGAAATTCACATAAAGGATCTTCATGATTTCCTAATATTCACAGTACCCAAGTGCCAAAATTTCGTTCTTCTTCGTATAACTTATTAATGGCAGAAAGCAGAGAACGAATTAAAATTTAGACAAAGGATCAGCATGGTTTGCAAATCTTCTCAATACCCAAGTGCCAAATTTGGTTCTTTTAGATAGAAAATCTTGAGAGAGAGAGAGAGAGAGAGAGAGGGAGAGACCTGAAGTGAGTTGAGAGGTGGAAATTTTGGAACGAGAAGAAGCAGAGGAGAGAAAGCCCTGAAGCAAGAGAAGGACGGAGATCACATTCACCAAACACAACACAATGGTGGCGTTCCTGAACGACAACCTTGGCTTCCATGATTGCTGTCCCTCCATTTCTTCTTTCTCTTTGTTTTTGTTTTTTTTTTTTTCTTTCTTTCTTTTGGGAGGAAATTTCTTTTGCTTCTTGAAAATAAGCGTGGTATTTGTTATTTTCCAATAAAATAATAGGCGCAAGACTCACCAGTAGGAATTAGTTTTGGTTTATGGCCACCCTGTAGAGACAACCTCACTTGTGCGTTTACTTTTGTTTCTATCCTTACCCAAAGTTGTCCTTTACTTTGACAAATTATAACCCCGTTCATTTCTAAATTTGAGTTTTATTATAGTAAAAAATTTTCATAAATAATCATATTTAATTTTTTTATTACAATAAAAAATTCTCACATAAAATTACATCTCAACTCAAATTAAAAACTCGAATGAATGAACTAAACGGCTCAACTTCAACAAATATTTTAATTCACAAGATAATTTTCCATATGTGACACAGTAATCCTTTAATATTCTACCAAAAGGGTAATTCTTTGATGAAAGTTGACTTCTCTCTCATACTCTTTCGCAATTTTACTAATGAAAAATTCTTTGGTTTGCAGGGATGTGTGGTTTCGCAGTCGGAGATGGTGGAGGAGGCGGGGTGTGCGGTTTGGGGCTTCTGTAACACCTCGTTAAATTAATTTAATTTGGTTATTAATATTAATTAATATGAGATTAGTAAAAAAATTTTAGTTATAATTACTATAAAAATGACTTTTCTCTTTTAAAATATTTATTTTTTAAAAATTTTCGTTTCAGTCCCTCAGTTGGAGGTATGGTAATAAATTCTTTAGAAGAGAAATAGTGTGCCACTACATATTTTAGTTAGATTGAGCTTTAAAGTCTAATTATCAAATTTGCACAGAAAGTCCAATCCTATTTTTTCTTTTTTTTTTCTTTTTCTTTTTCTTTCTTCTCTTCTTTCTCTCTCTCATATTTATTTTCTCTCTCTGCCTCCCTTTCTCGTGGATCTCTCTCTTTATCCGAACACAAACACTCTCTCTCCCAAAATTTTTTTTCTCAATTTTAAAATTCAATAACTCACTTGTTCTTGATCGGCATCGAGTAATTCTTATTTCTAAGAGTTCACAACGAAGAGAAAAACGAGACGACACCCATATTGCCTATGGAATTTGTCACGCTCGGTAGCTCGTCGGAGCTCCGCCGCCATCCATGCCGTGAGCTGCCATTTCCGGTGGTGGTGGTCGACACCATCCACCTCAAAACGTTGAGGACGATGTCAAGATGGAAAGCCCTCAAGAAATTATGAGGAAAGTGCTTCAATTTATGAGGTAGGGTTTACTTCCTCTCCTCCTCATGAATTTAAATTTGGATTCCTCTTTTACTTGAGCCTAAATTTGGGATAGATGAAAGGAAATTGAAGAACACGTCTAGATATCATGAAATTTCTTTGAATTTGCTTCAAATTTTTGAATTTTAGAGGGTTGAGTTCTAGAAATTGATATTCTTGATGGTTTATGGTCTTGAGCTTAAGTTTTGATAAAATATGATGAATTGCATGTGGCTTTTGGATTTCTAATAATAATTTGGCATTTGGAAACTGGTTAAAGTGACTTCCATGAGTTTATTCTGAAATCAAACACAAAATCCAGGTTTTTGGCATTTTTTCTCGCCAATCGGCTAGCTGTTCATGACTTGAAGAACAGCCTAGTGCGGGCGACCAGACTACACACCACCGGTCGATCGGTGACAACTAATTCCGTCCAAATCTTTTAAAACTTTAATTTTAAGCCAAAGTTTACCGTATTTCCCAAGTTTTGACCTCATTTGAGCATGAGGTTGCATTTCTCTCCTTTTTTTCGACATACTTCATGGATTTTTGTTTCTTGGTGAAAAGTTAGTTTCACCGATGTTGAGATTTTTAAACGATTCTCGAAAAGAATTTGAATATATATATATGTGTGTGTGTGTGTGTGTGTGTGTGTGTGTGTGTGTGTAGCGAACATATATATAGAAAATCTTCTGGAAACCTGACTTTCGTGAATTATGGTTCTCAGAAGTAAATTTTAGAAAAATATTAAGTCTTGAATTGAAATAATATGAGCACGATATATGTAAGTTTGTAAACGCTATCCATGTGAGTGTTTAGATAGTTTATTCAACATGATGGCCACAGAGATCGGGATATGAAGATCGTATCCTTAGGGACAGGTCTCGAAACCCGTATGGCCGCTCCACAACGTGGGTGGTGAAATGGCTTTGCACTTACACTAGATGATGTATCGGTACTTTGAAAGAGTATTTTAAACTATCAGCATATGATCTTTATATTTCTTCTAATTTTTCTTGCTTTTGGGTGTTCTAGTGTTTAAACAGAAATACAAATACCCAGTATTTGTGGATTGTACGGGCGATTGATATCATGTCACTTTGAAATGAATTTGAGAATGATATAGCATTTTAAAGGAGTTTTGAGATACTTGATTATCGACCTCATTCCGCATTTGATGGTATCTACTAACACTCACAGGTTTCAGACAATTTCTCTTACATGTGTTATGGTTTTAAATTAATATCTTGGTTATTGTAACTATCATCTCTGTTCTTATTTTGTTGACGTACCCTGTTACTTTTCGACTGAGCATTCGGCTCATCCCTATTTTTAAATGTTTTTCTCCCTCCAAATTTAGTAGCCTGTCTTGTTGTGTAGTAAGATGACGTCTTTGGACTGAAGGCTCTAGCTTAGAAGTGGTTCGTGCTACTTTAAATTTGTAGTTTGCTTTTAAATTATGTGATCAACTGTATATTTGTATATAAACTGTATTGGTCGGCATTGTCCCAGAGTTGTGTAAAGTTTGAATTTATGGATTGTTTTGATAATATTTGTAAAAGAAAGATTCCGGAGCAATATATTTTGGTATTTATATATTTTATTTTTATTTTCACAGAATTTTAGTTAATTAACCCAGTTTAATTAAGTTAATCCTTAAATGAAACTCCAATAATCACGGTGCCTCCTTTAGGGTCGTGATAGATCATGGTATCAAAGCATGGCTTCAGATTCGGAGGGAATCGAGCCTGTGTGAGTTTTCTACTAAGTTTTGTTGTTATTTTAACAGTTTAGTGTCGGGACGTGTCGTTTAATACTAGTTGTTAGATGATATAGTTACACTTGATAATTTGACGTTATAGTTTGTTTCATTTTCCTAGAGCACTTTGATGGATGGAATCCATGTTTCTAATATCTATGTTTATCGATATGAAGCTTAAAGTTGAAGCTTAACTTTGAGACTCTCGTGAAGTTTTGATTTTGATCCGATGTTTATCGATTTGTTTCCACAAGTGCTAATGACTCTTGTCAGTTCCTAAATTCAATTTTAAGATGATATTTGTTTTGACTTCCGTATAGTTAAATTCTCGGTATTGGCCCTTTTTATATCTTATGCACATATCGAAGAGGTTTAAGTCGATGGAGACCGACAACTTGGAATCTAGCGATTTTTGACCATCAAAGTTTCCTTCCTCCCTATTTTGCTTTTCTTAATTTGATGATGCACAAGTTTAGTCTTGTGATCTCTAGCTTATGTCCTAGCTATTTGTCCCGATTCACTGATGCATTTCTCTATTTCTTGAGGGTGATTTGTTCAATAGTGTTTACTTCATGAGTTTTCTTATGCTGGTGAGATTTCATTCTTTCTACAATTGACAATGATGATTGCTACAGATTGCGTCGTGAGATTGACGCTTACCCTTGACATTTATTGTATTCGATTTTTGCTTGGAAGCATGGTTGGTCATAACCCACTGTTAGCGTTTAGCGTTTATGCCCTTAGGAATAAATGTAACAATATTTTTTGAGACCTTTTGACTATTAATAAAGATTGATTTATTTCATATATCCATATATTGTCCTCTTTATGTTCATATTAGTTGAATGTATGATAAGCAAACTGAAAGTCTGAGACTGTCATTCTAAATCTTTAGGTCATGCATGTAATGAGAAAAACATGCGGAAGATAGGAATCTAAAGATGATAGTCTAAATCATATGATCCACAATCGAGGGAATAAAATTGGGCGCTTTATTCATGTTAAGATTGTTACGTTGTCTACTTCCTAGCGGAGATGGCTTGTCTTGGTCGTCGGAGGTGGGACTCCATGGGTAGGGACATTGATACAGTTTCTAATGGTGAAATCTATATTAGGTCGGACCAAAGTTGAATTATTTTAATTAATAATGCCGTTTGTATAAAAAAATTCACTTTTGACGAATTATATGTGGTCATCTTAATCCTGAGATGGATAATGAACCCATATACTTGACTTGTATCCTTTGATGTACCAAAGGGAGACATCCTGACATTATGTAAAGGTACACTTATCGGTACATTGGGGGTATGACTCGTGTATGCATAGATTCGTTATTCATAGATAGTGGAATCCATAGCGCCTACAAAGAGTCAATGATATCTTCTTATGCATTATCTGGGGATTAGAAAATATGAGCGCTTGACCATTAAACTACTCTGTGTTGTCTAATAGTTTACTATTTATAATGGTACGAATAGTGGTTTTTCGATGGAGTGGTAATGGAACATAAGATAAATGTAATCGTGAAGGTAAAATGGAACTTGACCTCAAGCCGATTATGGATATCCTATGAGGATGATATATTAATATATTGAGTTATGGACAAGAGCTATTCAGAGCTTTATAAATATGCTATATAAATCGAGAGTGCAGCTCTAGGCTTTTAGTAGAGTAGCACTAGAGTTTTATAATCATGAGATGGACTTGTTGGTTTACAAGTAACGTTGAGATTATAAGAGCTTGATTTGTATATGTCCATCGGGTCCCTTTGCTTCACATAATTTCCTGTAACAATATAGTGTATTTTCTTCATATTGGTAACTTGTGTCATTTCCGTAAAAGAGGTTCAGAGTTAATATGAGATTGGTTAATTAATTCACGAGTGATTTATCAGGTGAATTAATTGATATATTAATTCTAGATAAATTGGTGGAATTTATGTTTCGGGTTGTTTAGTTCATGAGTAATTTATCAGGTGGATTAATTATTAAATTAATTCTAGATAAATGGGTTGAATTATTGTTTTGAAAGTTGTTTAATATGTGAAGACTAATATATGACTATTTTGATCTGGCAACTTCTCTATTGGGTTGCTTGAATCAAAACTGAGGCTCTGTGTAAGTTTCCTGTGTTGGAAAACTAGGAAAATAATTTTTTCGTGTTCAGACAGGTCGACCAGACCAGTCGACCGGTTCATGAAGGACAGGTCAACCGGTGAGTTATAACGTCTCTGTCACCAGTCGACTGGTTGTAACGTGTAGCACATGCTGACGTGGTGAAACTGACTCTGTAAGCGAGATAAACTTTGAGAAACCTAATTATTACGGAAATATGACTTCCTAAACACTCTAAATAGCCCATTAAGTCACATTATTCATTAGATCACTTGAGAGACTTTTTGGGGGCTATTGACAAAAGATTCCTAAGAGAAAAAATCGTTTAATTCTCAAGAATGATTTTTTCTTTGGCTCTCTTTTGGTTGGAAGGAGTTCAAGAATACCACGAGGAGATTGAACGACCTATGCCCACCCGCACTCCGATCGTGAAAATGAGAATAGCAAGGAAGACCAGTTGGTTGAGGCTCTTCTGGTTGCTATTTGGAATGCTTTGATCTGTCAGACATGTTGTTTCCTAAATCTCTAAAGGTATGATTTAGATCTTTAGTATTTATGTTATATAGCATCATGAACATGTTCTTGATTAGCTTTGGCATTGATTTAAATTTTTAAAATTTCACTGCGCACTCGATGCAGTAGTTTCCAAGAATTGGTATTAGAGCCATGGTTATTTGTTCATGATTATGCTATGTACATAGATTTGTGATCTAAAAATATATCTCCTTTATGCTTGAATTGATATTTTAGAGAATTGACACTCTAGAGTATTTATATTTTTTTGTTATCATGAATATATGGTGAATGGATGATTAAATAATTATTATTGATTGTTATTTATAAATTATCAATGGTTTTTTATTATTTAATTTTTACCGGTTATGGTTTCTTAGAGTTTAGAATAGTTGTATAGGAATTTTTTCTTGGCAATGTAATTAGATATACGGCCTATCATCACTGTTAGGGTTTGTTTTATTTTCTTTCGTAGAAATTTTGTAAACCGGAAACGGTATAGGAATTTTTCATGTAAAATTCTTGGAGGAGATTTATCATGAATCTTGAAGATGGATATTGAAGATGAAGGATGCAAAAGTATCTAATTTTTCTTCATTTATAAATTTGTTGTGTGTTTTTGAATAAATTAAAAAACTGCTTTGATTTCTATTTTTTCAAATTTTGGTGACAATTTTTTGAAATTGTCAAAAATCTGGAAAATTTAAAAAATACGCACAGACACCGGTCGACCTCTCCGGTTAGCCAGTTAGTGTAAGGCGGTCGACCGGTGGAGTATAACTGCTCTGTCACCAGTCGACTGGACCTAACATGACAGTGCACGATTTTGTAATTTTTTAAGATTGTTTCAAGAAAATAGGAAAAATAATTTTATGATAACCAGAATTTGACTGTGATGAAGAATTCAAGAACAACTGGGAAGGTTCAAGATGAATGATCGATATATGTTTTCACTTATTCTTAGTAATCTTTATTTTGTCTTTTCTCTAGGATGGAATCATAATATTAAGGTTATTATTATTATGTTTGTTGCTTAGCTTAATTGCTTTGTATGATTGCATATAATATGATTTGTTATATATGTGATAACATGTCATGTAGAATAGGGAGTGTCACTCATTAAAATTGT
This sequence comes from Morus notabilis, assembly GCF_000414095.1. NCBI lineage: Eukaryota > Viridiplantae > Streptophyta > Magnoliopsida > Rosales > Moraceae > Morus > Morus notabilis. The sequence continues at coordinate 94,033 of NW_010367428.1, read as the reverse complement.
TCATGCATATTTTTTTAACATAAAACCTTATTTTCCAAAAGATTGAGTGGGTGATGGTTTTTGAAGAAAAGACCCATGACCTCCATCGTTGGTCTGCAGGTAACACATGGTGATACCGACATTTAGGAAGAGATTCATTATGTACCGGTGTGGATCTCTGAGAGGATAATTTATTTGGGCATATTTTATGGTTGTACACCCCTAGGTGACAATTATAAAATATGGATCAAATAGTTGAAACAATGGTTATACACTCAAGATTAATTTAATTATTAATCTCCCATAGGAGCTCTGTTAATTAAATTAATGGCCAAAGAAAATGATTATCAATATATACTGGACAGAGATTGATCCGGAGGGGATCTGTGTTTTCAACTAAATTTTGCATGATCTCCCGTAAGAGGCTTAAACAATTTTAAGTTGGGAATTATCATTGTAAGGTTATAATTTTTTCAAGGTTTTGACACACAAACATATTGGTTGCATTATAATATGTATATATGGTTGATTACTAAATATGAATATTTATTGTAGATCAAAATGTCTGCTAGCGCATTATCATCGATACTTAACAAACACACTTTAACTGGCGAGAATTTTACGGGTTGGAAAAGGAACCTAAAGATCGTCCTAACCTTTGAGAAAATAAATTTCATACTGAATACACCTTGTCCTCCAGAGCCACATGTTGATGCTCCTAATGAGGTTTTCTTAGCATATCAATGCTGGAAGGACTCTGATGATATAGCTCGCTGTTATATGATGGCGAGCATGTCCACTGTGCTTCAAGCACAACATGAAGATTACATAACTACTCGTCAGATTATGGATAATCTTGAGGACATGTTCAGCGGCCAAGCCACTGAAAAACGTCAGGCGCCCTAAGTAACCTCATTAATTGCAGACATAAGGATGGGTCTTCCATAAAGGAACATATGCTGAAGGTGATGGGCTATTTGGTTGACACTTAGACCAATGGGGCCGACATCGATGCTGAGTCTCAATTGACCATGATCTTTGAGACTTTGTCGAATGAGTATATTCTATTCAGGGTAACGTTCAATTTGAGCGCTAAACAGAATATAACCCTGACAGAGTTGATGCAAGAACTCCAAAAGTGTGAGCGGGTGATCAAGGGGTTAACTATTGTGGAGGCCAACTTGGCTGAGGTATCTTTCTCCAAACCCTTTCCAGGGAATGGAAAGAAGAAGTAAGGAGCCAAGAAGGAGAGTTCTTCAGTTCCGCCAAACAAGGGCAAGAACAAGAAGAAGAAGAAGAACCCGAACAAGCTCAAGTGCTTTCATTACGGGAAGGTGGGGCACATGAAGAAGAATTGAAAAGACTACATAGCCTCTAAAGGCAAAGGAGGTGAGTGTGATCTTTTGATTGTGGAAGCATGTCTGGTTAAGGAATCTTGTGACAACTTGGTCATAGATTCTGGAGCAACTAATCATGTATGTGTTTCTCTGCAGGGGTTCAAGGAAACGATAAGTCTTCTAAATGAGAGCTTCACATTGAGGATGGGCGATGGAACTCTAGTGTTGGCTGAAGCAGTGGGAGATGTCCATCTTTATTTTGATAGTTCTAGGAGTTTATTTTTGCGAGACTATTTTTATGTTCCTCAATTTAAGAGGAATCTTATTTCTGTTGCTTGTTTATTTAAGGATTCTTATTCAGTTTCTTTTAATAATAAAGTTGTGATTCGTAAAAATAAGTCTTTTATCTATGATGGATGGATGCAAAATAATCTATATTTTATTAAACTTAAGATAGACTCACTGCTAAACACTGAAGTTATTAATAACTCTAAAAGGCTTAAAACTTCTCACTCTAATGAGACATATCTTTGGCATTTGGGACTTGGTTACATTAGCCTTAAAATGATACAGAGGTTGGTAATGGTTGGACCTTTAAGTTCTTTAAAGGTTGGGTCCTTACCCCAATGTGAGTCTTGTTTGGAGGGCAAAATGACCAAAAAGACCATTTGGGTCTAAGGACAATAGGACTGAAGAGGTTCTTGAACTTGTACACAGAGATGTTTGTGGTCTCATGAACATCAAGGCAAGAGGAGGGTATGAGTATTACGTCACTTTTATCGATGACTACTCAAGATATGGATATGTGTACCTAATGTACCACAAAAGTGAAATTTTTGAGAAATTTAGGGAGTTTCGGGCCGAAGTGGAAAAGCAATTGGGTACACCCATAAAGGCACTTTGATCCGATCGAGGTGGAGAATACCTCTCTCATGAGTTCAATGGATACTTATTAGAGAATGAGATTCTATCCAATTTGACTGCACCTGACACTCCACAGGAGAATGGTGTAGCTGAGAGAAGAAATAGGACCTTGTTGGACATGGTACGGTCCATGATGAGTTATTCGACATTGTCTATATTTTTCTGATGATATGCTTTACAAAGTGCATGTTATCTTTTGAACAATGTGTCAACAAAGTCAGTTCCTAAAACTCCTCACGAGTTGTGGATGGACAGGAAGACATCTTTGAACCATATTCACATATGGGGATGTCATGTGCATGTCTTGGATAAGGAAGCGAACAAGTTGGAATCACGTTTAGAAGTGTGCATTTTTGTAGGTTATCTGAGAGGGACGAAAGGGGGTTATTTCTATAACCCTAAGGAGAATAAAGTTGTGGTTTCAACGAATGCAACATTCCTTGAGGAAAGTTACATGAACGACTTTAAGCCTCGTAGCAAAGTGGTGCTTGAGGAAATGTCAAGTGACTTGATCATACCGATAGTTCCTTTGGAAACCGATCAAATCAGGGTAGAAAAGGAAACCTAACAACAACCTAAGGAGCTTCGGCATAGCGGGAGGATCAGACATGAAACTGAGATATTCATGGCTAATGGGGAGACCCTTTTGGCAGAATCTTTGGAACATGATAGAAATCCTTATACTTACAAATAAGCTATGGAAGATGTTGATGCAAACCTCTAGACAAGAGCCATGAAAGCCGAGATGGAATCTATGGATTTTTATCAAGTCTGGGAACTTGTAGATCTTCCTAATGGGATTAAGTCCATTGGGTCTAAATGTTGGTTTCCGAATCGAATTCGGATGCGGAAGCGTGAGGGTAGCGGATCGTGTACAACAAAAATTTTCATAAAACCATTGAGATACTTTGTAGATTATATTAATTTATGCACGAATAAATTAATCACATTAATTTATTTATTAAGAACTCAATTAGGAATAATACCTAGCGGACGATTAGGATGATAACTTAAGTTCTTTGACCTTGAACAATACTTGCTCCAAAGCTTTGTGTTTAGAAAACTAATGTCTTTCACGTCAATTTTTAGAATCCACAAAGACGTGTGTGTGGGCACATATGAGACAAAACGGGTTAGAATAAACACTCGAATTTCCACAAACACCAACGCATGCACGATGTGAAATTTTTTTTGGAGAAAAATTCTTCATTCCCACACTAAGAGAAATTCGGCCACAATAACAATAATAGTTCAAAAATTGTAGAAGTCATTCTCTTATTTATAGTGTACAAGTCAAACTTCTAGAAGAAATCCAATCACTATCTCCAAGATAAAGTTTGTTAATTATCTCCTATTTGAATTTAGAACAAAAACTCATCTTCTATTTTATCCATTATGGCCGGCCACCTGTAGAGGATTGTATCCTTGTGTGGCGCCAAATACATATTGGGAAGGAAGAGAAAATCATAATTTATTCTGCAGTGCAATTTTGACTCAAATTCAAATTCTAATTTAAGTCAAACTTAAATTAATTTGAAATCTAAATTGAACAACTTATCAAATAAGTTTAAATGGATAAATCTAGATGTGCTCAAATTCAAATTTAAATAATCTAATTATTTAAATAATAATTAGTTCTCAATTAATTATTTTTGAGTGTTTAATTTTAGAATTATGTAATTCTAAAATTTTCATTTTACACTTTGTGTCTGGTAGAATTACTAGGACGACGCAGGGACTAATGGACCTATAATCCCGAGCTCCAACAAAATTAATAATTAATTAAACACTTTAATTAATTAATTAATTAATTCTATTAATTCCAATAGTTACTCCACTATAAACTTGGAATTGCACTCCCGAAATTATAGACATAAATTACTTTTAAACTGTTAAGTGTCCATTTGATATAGTCACTGCATATAGATCATTCCTCCATAAATAATTCATAATTAGAGCTAAGTAAAATCCGTTAACCTCTCTAATTATATCTTCATCCTTGAGTACCATTAATTCTCTAATGGATAGTGATTCATAAAATACACTCATGACTCAGAGCGCTCTTATTAATCCAAGTACCGAATCAACACTCAAGAGAATTATTTATCTGCTTCTTTATCAAGAAAGAATGGGTTCCATCTCGTGTAATAACATTCCCAGCTATCTACTTCATCATGTCTCTAAAATACAAGGAATATGATTCAGGGTCTCGGAATCCGTACCGAGTAAATCAAAAGACACAAATCTATAAATAGGAGTTTGTTAAGAACTCAGGATTAAGATTATTCTATATATGACCATCGGTAGACTCAATTAGAATTTCTATACTTAACGGAATTATTAGAAATTCATATTGTGTCTGTGTCCCTATTCCACATAATCTCATTATGCGTAATACACTCATTCAATATCTCACCATATTAACAGTGCGGATAACACCGTTCTATTCTAAATGAGAATGACATGTTATTAGTAATGTTTTAATTAAAGATTCTGAACTTTAATTAAATTCATTACGAACATTGCTTTTGATTATTATCCTTAAACATTATCCTCTCGCATATAACACTTATACACAATGTTTAAGGTCACATAAATAATCATGAAATTTTCATTGATATTCATAAAATATTCACAAATATATACAACTAAAATGATGAATAAACCCTTTTATTAAATAAATAGTAAATATCCTATCACATCTCATGCTTCTAGGACACTTTTCCCAACAATAAATAGGTCTATAAGAGAAAGAGAAATGCAGAAGGAAAGGTCGAAACCTATAAGGCTAGACTGGTAGCTAAGGGATACACGCAAAAGGAGGGAATCGACTACGAGAAAACTTTTTCGCCTATAGCCATGCTTAAGTTCATTAGCATTATCTTATCCATTGTGGCTACTCTCGACTACGACATCTAGAAAATGGATGTCAAGACGGCGTTCTTGAACGACCATCTTGAGGAAAATATCTATATGGTACAACCAAAAGGTTTTGGGGCTAAGGGTCAAGAGGGGAAAGTTTGCAAGTTGCTAAAATCTATTTATGGATTAAAGCAAGCTTCCCTTTCTTGGAACAAAAGATTTGACCAAGTGGTCAAGACTTTTGGATTCCAACAGAATATGGATGAACCTTGCGTTTATAAGCAAATTTAAGATGGGAAAGTGGTTTTTCTACTATTATATGTTGATGACATTCTACTCATTGGCAATGATGTAGGGACTTTATCATCATCCAAAGTTTGGCTTACCAAACAGTTTGACATGAAGGACTTAGGAGAAGCTAATTATGTTCTGGGCATTCAGATCTTCAGAGATCGAAAGAACAAAATGATAGCTCTCTCTCAAGCTTTATAAATAGATAAAATTCTTGAGAAGTATGCAATGCAGAATTCTAAGAAAGGTGGGCAACCATCTAGGTCTGGAATTACTCTTTCAAATAGTGATTGTCCCAAGACATCTGAGGAAAGAAAATACATGGCAAAGGTACCTTATGCTTCGGCGGTTGGGAGCCTCATGTATGTAATGCTTTGCACTCGACCGGACATTTGCCATGCGGTCGGGGACCTAACCACTGGGTAGCAGTCAAGCATATATTCAAGTATCTTCGGAGGACTAAAAGTTATATGCTGGTATATTTCGGGGAGGATTTGACACCTCTAGGATATACAGATTCAGATTTTTAATCCTGTTTGGATTCTAGGAAATTGACTTCGGGTTTCATCTTTACTCTAGGAGGTGGTTATGTCGTTTGGAGGAGTGTCAAGCAAACTTCCACTGTTGACTCAACGATGGAAGCCGAGTATGTGGCAGCTAGTGATGCTTCAAAAGAAGCAGTGTGGCTTAGTAAATTTCTGATGGATCTTGAAGTAGTTACTGGTGTGGATAAGCCATTGAGACTGTATTGTGATAACAATGCAGCAATAGCTAACACCAAAGAACCAAGATATCAGAAAATGAGTAAGCACATAGACATGAAGTATCATGTGACAAAGAGCTTTACAGAAGAAAGGCATGTGAAAATATGCAAGATCGCATATGATGACAATATGGCTGACCCGTTCACAAAGGCCCTGCCAGCTAAGGCCTTTGAGAAGCATGTCGAGGCTGTGGGGATGCGTAGCATGTCACATTTACTCACTTAAGTGCAAGTGGGAGATTATTAGCATTTATGCCATTCAGAATAAATGTAACAATATTTTTTTAGACATTTTGACTATTAATAAAGATTGATTTATTTCATATATCCATGTATTGTCCTCTTTATGTTCAATAAGTTGAATGTATGATAAGTAAACTGAAAGTCTGAGATTGTTCTTTTAAATCTTTAGGTCATGCATGTAATGAGAAGAACATGCGGAAGATAGGAATCTAAAGATGATAGTCTAAATCATATGATCCATAATCGAGGGAATAAAGTTGGGCACTTTATTCATGTTAAGATTTTTTTGTTGTCTACATCCTAACGAAGATGGCTTGTCTTGGTCGTCGAAGGTGAGACTCCATGGGTAGAGACATTGATATAGTTTCTAATGGTGAAATCTATATTAGATCAGACCAAAATTGAATTGTTTTAATTAATAATTTCATTTGTATAAAACAATTCACTTTTGATGAATTATATGTGGTCATCTTAATCCTGAGATGGATAATGAACCCGTATGCTTGACTTATATCCTTTGATGTACCAAAGGGAGAAATCCTGACATTATGTAAAGGTACGTTTACCAGTACATTGGGGGTATGACTCATATATGCATAGATTCGTTATTCATAGATAGTGGAATCCATAGCGCCTACAAAGAGTCAATGATATCCTCTTATGCATTATTTGGGGATTGGAAAATACGAGGGCTCAGCCATTAGACTACTATGTGTTATCTAATGGTTTACTATTTGTAATGGTACGAATAGTGGTTTTCTGATGGAGTGGTAATGAAACATAAGATAAATGTAATCGGGAAGGTAAAACGGAACTTGACCTCAAGCCGATTATGGATATCCTATGAGGATGATACACTAATATATTGAGTCATGCATGAGAGATATTCAGAGCTTTATAAATACACTATATAAATCAAGAGTTCAGCTCTAGGCTTTTAGTAGAGTAGCACTAGAGTTTTATAATCATGAGACGGACATGTTGGTTTACAAGTAGCGTTGTTATTATAGGAGCTTGAGCACACGTGGGACAAAACAGGTTGCCAAAAACACTCGAATTTCCACAAACACCAACGCATGCACGGTGTGGAATTTTTGAGAAAAATTTTCCTCTCTTTTTTCAAATTGAGAATTTCGGCCACCTTAACTCTTAGGGCAGAAAAATGTTTTCAAAAATTATTTTCACAATTTTCTATCATTCTCATGTTTAAAGAGTAGAAGTCAAACTTCAAAACAGAATCAAATCTCTTTCTCCTATTTGAATTTGGAACAACAAAATCTCCTCTACTTTATCTCTTAAGTGGCCGGCCACCCCTTAGGTTTTTTTTACCCTGCGTGTGGCACCAATTACAGATAGGGAAGGAAGAGAAATCATCCTTTATCCTGTAGTCCAATTTTAATTCAAATTCAAATTTAAATAATCACATTATTTAAATAATAATTAATTCTCAATTAATTATTTTTCGAGTATTTAATTTTAGAATTATGTAATTCTAAAATTCTCATTTTGCCCTTTGTGTCTGGTAGAATTACAAGGACGACGCGGGGACTTATGGACCTATAATCCCGAGCTCTAATAAAATTAATAATTAATTAAACACTTTAATTAATTAATCAATTCTATTAATTCCAATAGTTACCCCACTATAAACTTGGAATTGAACTCTCGAAATTATAGACATTAATTACTTCTAAACTGTGAAGTGTCCATTTGATATAGTCATTGCATATAGATCAATCTTCCATAAATAATTCATAATTAGAGTCAGGTAAGATCCGTTAACCTCTCTAATTATATCTGCATCCTTCAGTACCATTGATTCTCTAATGGATAGTGATTCATAAAACACATTCATGAACCAGAGCGCTCTTACTAATCCAAGTACCGAATCAACACTCAAGAGAATTATTTATCTACTTCTTTCTCAAGAAGGAATGGATTCCATCTCGTATAATAACATTCCCGGCTACCTATTTCATCATGTCTCCAAAATACAAGGAATAGGATTCAGGGTCTCGGAATCCGTACCGAGTAAATTAAAAGACATAAATCCATATATAGGAGTTTGTTAAGAACTCAGGATTAAGATCATTCTATATATGACCATCGGTAGACTCAATTAGAATTTCTATGTTTAACGAAAATTATTAGAAATTCATATTGTGTCTGTGTCCTTATTCCACACAATCCCATTATGCGAAATACACTCATTCAATATCTCACCATATTAACAGTGCGGATAGCACCGTTCCATTCTAAATGGGAATGACATGTATTAATAATGTTTTAATTAAAGATTCCAAACTTTAATTAAATTCATTATGAACAATATTTTTTATTATTATCCTTAAACACTATCCTCTTGTATATAACACTTATATACTATGTTTAAGGTTACATAAATAATCACGGAATTTTCATTTGATATTCATAAAATATTCATAAATATATGCACATAAAATGATGAATAAACTCTTTTATTAATTAAATAACAAATATCGTATTACATCTTATGCTTCTAAGACACTATTCCCAACAGATCCATGATCCTTCATTAACGGAAAAGATTATTTAAGTTTTTCTATTCTTCCCAGTGTATAAAAGTTTATTTGCTATATGCAGAATGAAGTCCTATCGTTATAAAGATACTCGTAATCTTGTTAACTTTCTGCATAATCTTATTCAAGATATGCTCTTGATACATTGGATTTGTGTTTATCTTTTAATACTTCTAATTGAGTGTTTTGTTAGTTTTAGAGTGGTTTTAGTAGTTAATTTATGTATTTTTAGTTGATTTTACAGATCAGCATCATTTGGAGTTCGTAGGTGAGTGTTGGAGTAATCTTTGGAGCTAAATTGAGATTGGAGAGCCTCGACCTTGAAAGATGGCGCCTAGGCTTTGAAATGGTTCATTTGCAATACAAAAACCCGAGAAAAGAGAGCCTAGGCTTTGTACAATGAAGCCATGATGCTAAAGTACGTAATTACATGGGTTTTCCGTTCAGGGCCGCGTCGCCCAAAAGTAGAGCCGCGGCGCTACTTTGAATCATTTGCTGATTTTTCGCGTTCATCTATCCACGGCAACGGCGCCAAAAACTTGATGTGAAAATTGCAAGTGCACAATATCGCACATAAGTAATAAAGTAGTGAATAAAGTATTGTTCCCACGAGGATTGCGTAATTTTAATTAAGTACCAAAATTGGTTAACACTAAAATTATTTGAACAACCTAAAATAAAATAGAAAAATAGTAAGAGCAAAATACATATAAAAACTTAAAGAAATAAAACTAAAATAAATAAAAGACTCAAACGAATTAAAGACTAGGGCAACTGATTTCACCAAATCTAATTTTCTTTAATTCATTATTCTTACTAACATTGCCTATTATTCATGTGTTAGAACGACTTCAAAATATTTTCTCCCTTGCAAGACCTAAAACTAAAAATAAAAATCCTAAAAGAGTGACCCTAAATTTCCCAAAATGATTTCCCACTTTCTACATAATCTTATTCAAGATATGCTCTTAACTCGCAAATAAAACTTGATCCAATACAAGCATAAACTGTTAATTTCATAGAAGCTTGATTTCATATAACCTAACTTTGGAACAAACTGTTGGGAGTGTATTTCTGTATAACACTTCTTGTATCATCTTAAGTATAAAACCATTGTACTATAACATCTATTGGAAGTGGCTACCACTTCCCATAATACATGAGCAAAATACACGGTCAAATCCAAGTGAGAGTGGCTACCACTTCTCTCAAAACATCAAAAGTGAGTCCTATACAAAAGTACAACTAAAGACTCGAGGTGAGGAATGCTCCTAGTCCTCATCCAAGACTATGCTCTCATCATCATCCTTTACAAAGTCCTCAGCTGGAGGAGGTTTGATTGGTGGGGGAGCTAGTACCCCCTCCTGAGGCTGCTGGACCATGTCTACAGGCTCTATGGGTGGATCAAGCATAGCCCCCAACTCGAGTACTATCTCTACCATCTGATGGTAATATGGAATGAACTGGTAGAGGTCTACTACATCTCCAATCCATCTAGGGATTCCTCTAAGGAACGTGAGGCTTCGGTCCTCCGCGTTAAGGTGGAACAGACAGCTCAGGACCAACTTGTGCAGAAAACGGTGATGATATGATACCATTGGCTTACCAGGCTATGCACCCCATGCCAAAACCTGCCTAAGAAAAATCTGATATAACTCGTGTACTTCATGCACTGGCTGAGGCGATGGAGGTACTGGGGCTGCAGCTACCTACTGCTGGAGATGATATTGGAATTGTTCCCACTCCATCTGCCTGGAATCCACTTCCAGGCTGCTCCACCAAGCCCTAGCCCCTCATACTAACTGTATAGTGGCTAATGTAGTCCAATATCTCCTATGAATTCCTCAAACCTTAAGAATTGCCTGTATCTACAACAACCAATCCTGTGTCCTCCCCATATAGGTCTCACCATCGTAGTCGCTCGGATTAGAATTTTAGAAGACTATAACGAACTGTGCCTTGTGCGGATCATATGGAACTCTGCCCGGTGGGGGTACAGAAGAGGATGCCATATACGATACTACAATCCTATAAGTACATAATCTTTTATTAAATTCTGACTTAAAGCAGAACTACTTACTTATATAGATTCTACTTAGTTAGACTATGGCAGAATAGGCAGGTGATGGTGTGGAGTAGGATGGCAGGATACTAGGCTCTGATACTAACTGTGATGACCCTCTTAAATGGCCGTTACTGTAGTTGTTACTAATATATACATATTCTATGGAGTTTCTTCAAATTGCAAAACATTTTTTCCCTTTGTTTTGACTTATTATAATGAACATAAGTTTTTGAAATTTTCTTTCTTAACTATAGCAAACATTAAACATCCACATATTCCTTTAGATGTGTATACTGAATCCTTAGGTCTTGCTCACTTACATATACTAACCTGTCTTAATTAACAAAACTATTTATTACATAACACTTCTTGTGGAAATATTTGTGAGTGGTATCCCTTCCCCGTTCTCCACACCGTTCATCCACTACCTTGCTAGCAGTCCATCAAGCATTTGATGCAGGTTACCTACCTATAGTATAAATATTCTATAATGAGCTTACACTCAGCAAGTAAGAATTATTTCTCACAAAACCACTGTAAGTTCACATGACTATATATGCATGAGCCAATTATGCTTAATTATGATGTCTTATCCTAGTCTTATTATCTTATCTTATCTTACTTACTGATGGGCCTGAGTGCTCGTACCATTTGCGCGCAATCATCGGGATGTGAGGGTTTGCAATGTCCCCAGCGACACTGTGATTATAAACTAAACTGAATGCCTCCCTCACGGAGGACTTCTTTTCTTTTTCTTTTCTTCATCTCCCTTACGGAGTCTAATTACCTCCCTCGCGGAGGCTGGTATGCGCTCAACTGAAATTATTCTTATTAGTCTCACTTGACTTATTAAGGTGTATGCAGCATGGCATGGCAATTGCATACTATAACATAAAGTATAATCAAGCATATATATCATGTGTACTATTTTATTTCAAATCTATTTATACTGTAGGCGAGATTCTTACTTACCTGCTTTATAGAGCTAGAACTGACTATTCGTCAAATAGTTTCTTCTTTTACTTGCTTACTTCTAAAAATGAACACCCATTGAGAGTGAGATTAACTATCACTTGCTATTCTAATTTAGCAAGCTTATAAGAAAATCTAATTCTCTAGTTACGTCATGTTTTTCTTTCCTACCATAAAGGATTGTAAAATCTCATATCTAGTATAGAGATTAGGTTTATTGAATCCTCAAAACCATATTTTGCATTAAAATAAGGTCTAAAATCATAATACTTTCCTAAAATTACATCATGAGGTCTTTAATGAACTCTCCTATTAAACACCAGCACTGTTTTGACAGTTTTACAGTGTTATCTAAGAAATAGTTTAAAACTTGTAATTAGAGCTAAAACTAGTTTTGATTCAAATTCTCAAACTAAATTTTGGCGGAGTTTCGCCTAATTTTCCGTGTTTCCCGAGCTAACCTTAGCTCGTTTTATCCGTTGTTTCAACTTTCAAATATAACCCACAATCTTTCTCATACAATTTTTTCATCTTAAACATCATACTCTAGGGTTTCATCCAAATTCTCACAAGAATTCTCCATAACCAAAAGTTGCTAATAACATAATCTAATAACTAAAAACTCGTCCTTTAATCACCAAGTTTTCAATTCCTTTATCAATCATAAGTTAATCATCATCTTAAGCAAACTTTCTCCATAATCTCTATCATATTCAAGCATGCGGCCAAGGTAGAAAAATGAGAAGAAAAATTGAAATCTCACTTTAAAAGAACGAGGAACAAGTTTCGGAGTCACTAATCCTCGATAGTTTGGTCGATTTTCGCTTAGAACTCACTTCTCCTCACTTTGGTAATTTTTTTTCCTCTCTCTTGGCCTGGTGTTCTCTCTTTTCTTGGCATGAAAAAAGTTAACATTCGGTGGTGTTCTTACCTCTTAAAACCGGTTGAAAAAGGAAGGAGGACCTAAATGAAATTTCTGACTTTTCAAGGTCCTTTTTGCAAAATTTACAAAAAATATATTTTCTTTCCTTCTTTTCCAAGTTTGGCCCGACACCTCACCACCCATATGTTCTAATCTCAACCCTTCATCTATTTAAACACTTTAAATCTCAACCATCCATATTTCGTGGTTATATTTCTTCTAGTTCAGTTTAATATGCTTTCGGTGCGCGTTTTACTTGTGTTTTCCGGACAGTTAATCTAATTGATCAACTTTATTCAACCTTGACTAATTTTTCAAGGGTAACATATTGGTCGACTCTTTGGTTTGTAATATTTTGACTCGGTCAACCCCAATCGGTCAAAAATCCTAATTTTCTCTGTTCGTCAACAAGGGTGAGATGGAAAGTAGATCATATCTCACTTAGATTCTTAATTGCTTACTTGATGGCATCTTGCTTACATAAGCAACGTATAGTAAAAACTTGGTAGTCATCTATCGGTGTTCTAATCTTATAGTTATCCTCATTACTTTACACTGACTATAGGGAATTAACTTGATCGACAGGAAATTTTGGTTTCTGAGGGTGTCAACTCCTGAGCTTGTATTGTATATGAATTTCTTTGCTAAAACATTACCCATATAATTTCCTCTTAGCTGCTTGGAAATTAAGGATTTTCTCTTTCAATGTCAGAGCGTTTCTCTATACGCTACTAACATTTTACTGTGTTAGGAGATTCCTGAGATTAAAATTCTCAAACTATATATGCACTGAGAATTCTTCTACTAATTGCGGTAAGAATTTATCGATTGAATTACTTGCTCGTAAGAAATGAATTAATGATAAAATTTACTACATAATTTAGGAATACTGATATTAATTTCATAAATCCTTTAGCCACAAAATATGATATCATATTATCGAAAAAAATCCTTGACTTAAATACATAAATTATATCATTTAATTTTAAGATTTTCTCGGTCATTACAGGCCGGACATCATAAGAGAGAAAAAGAGAAGAAAAGCTCTTCAAATTTTTCCAATCATTTTACATATATGTGTTGACAGTGAAAGAATACAAATTAGCGAGTGATCGTTCTAATAGTTTATACCTTGAGTCCACACTCATCGTCTTATGATATCAAGGAGTAGATGATGAAGACTTAGGTGTTCTAAGAAAGCTTTGGAACAAGGAGCATTCATTGGCCAAAGACCTCAAGATAATATATATCGTATTCAAAAGTTTTTTGAGAAAATTTTAGTTATACACGATCCGCACTATTATGCTTTTGCACTCGAAAAAGTTTCGAAAACCAACAATTGATATCAGAACGGTCAATAGACTATATTAATTTATGCCATGATTATGTGATAATCAATCTTTATTGAATATGTTATATTAAATTTGCATGTATGTGATGGGTAGGCACTTGCATTTATTATGGATGTTTTATATTTATTCATGTTTGATGAATGTATGGATGATGGATTTGATCGTTAATTGTTTGGTTCCATGGATCGGTTTATTCATTTACAATTTTTCAAATCTGATTAGAAATTTTGTAACCTTCGGGTACAAGATCTAGTTGTAATTTTATTGAAAAATCCAGATCACCATCGCCGAAAAAGTTCACTGCCGTTGCAGTACCGCGCGCCCTTGCCGTGCCCTTGCCGAGCATTGCCTAGCCAGCGCACCTCTGCAGCACCCCAGTGCACCCCTGCCGTAAGCCCTGTAGTGCCCGGCGCACCCTTGCCACACGCCCTGCAGCGCCCAGCCACGCCCCTGCCAAGCGCCTTGCAGCGTCTAGCAGTGCCCTATCGCACCCATATCGTGCCCCTGCTGTGCACCCAGCCTATGCGCCCACCAGCGTGCCTTACAGCCCCACACCCCTGCACGCTTGCAACAGTGGTTGGGCCACAATGAGCCAAAACGGGTTTCCGATACCCTGTTTGGTTTGCAATTTGATCTAAAAGAGTTTTGGATGGGCGAAAAATGGAGCCCGGACCTGGACAGGATGAATTTCAAGACCCAAGAATTAAATTCAAGGCCCATTGATATAACAGATATAAATTATTAGAATTTTATTTCCATTATTTATTTCAATTGGGTTGTAATTTTATAATCCATGGAACCCAGTCAAATTCGTATCAGTAGCTGATTGTGTCTTTTATATTTCATGTGATGATTGTATATTAGACGTCCATGTATATAACATGCCATGTAGCTTTAGTGTGCCTACTCATATGTTTAATTACATTTCATGCATACATGCACATATTATTATTTATTTTATTTTGTTAAAAGGGTTTTGGAAAATAAAACAAGGTTTATGCGCTAAATTGATTTTGTTGCAAAGTTGATTTGCAAAACAATGTAATTATGTGAAATCAAATTTAAGAGTTAAATTTAGAATTTCACATATTCAATAAATTAAAATGTTTATTTTGTTGAAATTTGAAAACTATGAGATGATTTTTAAAGAAAATACATGTTTGCAAAATATTAAGTGGGAGAGGGTTGTATGGCAATACGACCCACTGCTCTCCACCATTAGTTCAACACTGTGAGATTCGGGATGGTGCTTAACGATGGCTTTAATTTCGTCCTCTCTCCGAAGAGTGTCCATTCTAGATCAATATCAAGGTTGACTTCCTAGTGATAGGATTTAAAGATGTATTTATGGTTTGACCTACCCTACAGCGGCACTCCGGAGTTAAGTATGTTGGATTTGAAATGGTGGGTTACACTCATAAATATAATTAAAGTGTTAATTATATTTTGACCAGAATAACGATAATTAATAAAGGTTGAAAATATGAGATATTTTGATAATCTTATTAATTGAGAAAGTCTCGGTTCAATTTGTGAATATATTATCCTACCCTACGGCGGCACTATATGTGTGGTAAATTGAATTATCGTTGGCATATAATATTAAAATATGATTTGATGTATTTATCATGCATCATGTTTAATCATGCCAAAAATATTTGTTTATGATATTCATGCACATAATATTGAAATTGAATTTACTATATATTCCAACAACATGTCAAATCCTATTGTCACATTACTTACGGCTGATAAACTGAATGGAGACAACTATAAAAGATGGAAAAGTAACATGAACCTCTTGCTAATATGTGATGATTATTAATTTGTCCTGACAGTGGAATGTCCTCCTGAACCTGAGCGATGTGCTTCGTATGAAGTACGAGGAGATGGACACTGCTTATGAGATAATGCAGTGGCTGGATAACATGTTCGAGAAGTCATCTAACAAGGCTCAGTTGGATGCTGTCACAGCCTTCACACATGAAAAGATGAAGAATGGTTTTTCAGTGCGCGCCCATGTTTTGAACATGATCAAACACCTCCATGAGGCCGAGGTCAACGGCGTGGTCATCGATGAAGCTACCCAGGTAAGGATTATCCTGGAAAGCCTGACCCCACAATTCCAACAGTTTAAGAACAACTATGTTATAAACAGAATGCACTTTAACTTGATGGAACTGCTAAACGCGCTGGAAAACTTCGAGTCTACCAGTGATAATGGCAAGACTGGAGAGGCAAATGTTTTCGTTGCAGAGAGTTCTTCCAAGAACAAGAGGAAGAAGCCAATAAATCAAGGGAAGGCTGAGGCCATGGCTAAGAACAAGAAGCTAGAGAAGAACAATAAGGACTCCGACCAAAAACCCAAAGGAAAATGTTTCTACTGCAACCAAGAGGGCCACTGGAAGAGAAAATGTAAAAGGTATCTTGAGGAGCTCAAGAAGAAACGGGAACAAGGTAAATATGATTTACTAATTCTGGAAACATGTTTAGTAGAGGATGATACCTCATCCTGGATAGTTGATTCAGGAGCAACTCATCATGTATGTTTTTGATTGCAGAGTCTTAGTTAATACCGAGAGCTTGCCGATAGGGAGTACATGCTTAGAGTTGGCAACGAAGCAAGGATATCGGCGAAAGCAGTAGGCGAAGTCAGACTTCATTTAAAAAATAATAGATATTTAATTTTGAATAATGTTTATTATATTCTAGACATTCGTAAGAATTTGATTTCTATTTCTAGTTTATTTGAACAATTATTTAAAGTTTCTTTTGATAATGAATTGGTTCATATTTTTAGAAATGGCTTAAATATTTGTTATGGACGTCTGGGTGGTGGTTTATATGGTATAAAACCAATGTCTAATACACTGCTCAACATTGAAATGTTCAAGGTTGCCGAACCTAAGAATAAGAGGCAAAAGATTTCTCATGAAAATAACACATATCTATGGCATCTTAGACTTGGTCATATAAACCTAAATAGGATTGAAAGGCTTGTAAATGATGGTCCTTTGCGCGAACTAAAAGTTAGTAAGCTGCCTATCTGTGAATCCTGTCTGGAAGAAAAAATGACCAAAAGACCTTTCTCAGCTAAAGGTGAAAGAGCTAAACAACCCCTAGAGCTGATACATTCGGATGTATGTGGACGTTTAAGTGTCTAAGCACGAGGAAGTTATGAATATTTTGTCACTTTTATAGACGATTAATCAAGGTATGTTTATATTTACCTAATGCAAAGAAAATCTGAAACTTTTAGAAAGTTTAAAGAATTTCATGTTGAAGTTGAAAAACAATTAGATAAACTAATTAAAATACTCCGATCAAATCGGGTAGGTGAATATTTGGATACAGAATTCACAGACTACTTAACTAAGAAAGGTATATTCTCACGGCAGAATCCCCACTGTCTTGTCCCCAGTGCATAAACGGCCAAGCACTCACTACATAATGAAGATTTTCTGGCGGTAAGTGGGTCTGGTAAGCGAATCGTTAACAATTATTACACTTCTTCACATACTCCTTTGCATCATGCCCCATCCTCGGCCAGAAATACTCTTGAAACATTACTTTATTCAACGAACTCCTTCCGCCAGAGTGTTTTCCATAAATTCTCTTGTGAAAATGATATAGAACCCGATCTTCACTTTCCTTGCCTCTTAGGAATTCCCTTCTTCTAAATACTCTATAATTGGGGTTTTCTAGCTTTGCTCCTTTTCCACTTGCTGAACATGCAAGCTTCTTCCCACCTTATCTTCCTTCCAGTTTGGCTCTTCAATTTCCATGATAGGCACTACTCTGTACGCACCCCCTCCTCTTGCTGGAGTTGTAGATTTTGCTAGGTCATCCGTTTTTTCATTCTGAACCTTTGAAACTTGCTCAATGCTGAATTGCTTGAACAACTCTATTATAGATTTCACCTTCAAAATGTACTTTCCAATTTTCTCATCCTTAACGTCATAAACACCATGATTTTGATTCACCACAAAGCTGTAAATCACTAATAGTTTTGATTCTTCTTATCCCCAGAGCCTTTACTAATTTTAAACGTATCAGTAGATCTTCGTATTCTGTCGCATTATTCTTTCCCTCAATTCAAAATTTAGTTTCACCGCATACTCTAACTTCAAACCCATTTTAGCTAAAAGTATTCTAACTCCAACTCCGAAATGTTTCTTGCCCCATCTATCTTCAGCTCCCATTCCCTTTGTTCTTTTTCCTCCGGCTCTCGACCTTCTTCGTCATTCCCATGGACACACGTTCTAAAACAAAATATGTTAACACTTGTCCCTTCTTTCCAGACCTAGGCTTGATTTTGATATCATACACTCCCTGTTCAATTGCCCAGTTCGTAAACCGTCCTGAAAGGTCTAGTTTTGACAATGCAGCTTTCAATGGTTGATTGGTTAGCATTGTTATTGGATGAGTTTAAAAATAGGGCCTCAACTTTCTTTTTGCGTTCACCAAAGCCAGAACCAACTTCTTCATTGCTCCATACCTCCTTTCCACCTCAGTCATCATAAACTGATATAGAAAATTGGTCTTTGTTGCCCGTCCTCCTCTCCAAACAAGCCTCCACTAATGGTCACGTTAGAGTTGACCAAATACAAGAACAATTCCTTCCTTTCCTTCAGAGCTAAAAGTATCGATGGAGTTGTCAAATATTCCTTTATTTTTTATAAGGCCTCATCGTGCTCTGGCACCCACTCTATCACCTTAGCTTTCTTCATGCTCTGTAAAAATGGCTTGTCTTTGTCTGAGATTTTTGAGACAAACCTACTCAAAGCCATCACCTTCCCAACCAACAACTGCTTATCCTTCATTGTTTCTAGTATTTTAGCTCCCATAACCTTCTTGATCTACAGAAGGCTTGCTTCTATTTCTCTTTGACTTACCACTTAATCTAGGATTTGACCAGAGGAAACTCCGAACACACACTTCGTTGGATTTAACTTTATCTTGAACTTTCAAAGTATATCGAACGTTTTTCTCAAGTCCTTTACATGATCTTCCTTCTTATTTTTCACAACCATGTCATCAATGTAAATCTCCATAGTTTTCCCTATTTTCTTCTTGAATATTTCATTCACCAAACACTGATATGTTGCACCAACATTTTTCAATCTGAAGGGCATGAGATTGTAACAATGCAACCATTGCTCCGTAACGAAAAGCAGTCTTCTCATGGTGTTTCTTACTCATTCAATGCAACAATGCAACCATTGCACCAGGACCATATTCGAGATCCAGTTTGGATATTGCACCTCTTTTATTATCCCAGTCTTCAATAAATACTGGACTTCTACTGCAATTATTTGATAGCGTTGTAGAGCAAATCTTCTATGTTTTTGCTTATTGGCTTTATTAACTTCACATTCAAACAATGTATGGACTCTTTCGGATTGATTCCCAACATATCCTCGTGACTCCATGCAAAGCAATCTTTATTAGCCTTCAAAAATTGAACCAAATCATATCTATCCTTCCCAGTTAGGAACTTACCCACCAACATTACTCTCAGTAGGCCCTCCTTTGATTGCTATTTCGACTTCTCTCCCTCGCCATGTTGCTTTTCTTTTTCTGTTTCCTCCTTTACGATGCTGTAACAGGTTTGGGCCATGGACTGGTCTCCACAAATGTCCATTGTCCTCGAAAAACGTTACTTGCTGAAGTTGATGTAGAAACACAACCGGATCTTTTTTTTTTCCCTTCATATGCCTTCATCTTCAGAACTATGAACTTTTCAGGCTTGGGCTCATCCAGAATCTCGTCAGTGAATGGCAATTCTGCCACCCTCTTGATTTCATCTATTTCTTTATAAATAAGTTGTGTAGTTTGTTCTTTGCATATGTTATCTTCTATGATTGCTCTTACTTTATCTGACCCTTTTGTTAAGTATTTAAATAGGTATTTTATGAGCGTGAATTGTGAACAAATTTCTACGTTGCTATGAGCATGAAATTTTAGACGTAAGTTTTTATTGTAGGGAACTATAAATATGTTGTCTAATTTAATATTTTCTTTTTCTATATAAAAGTTTGTGTTTCTTCATCTATAATTTACAAAACCGTTTTCGTCGATTGTTGTTTGATTTTGCAATTGTTTCGGGAATTTTTTTTTTGAGCATGTTGAATTTTTCATACATGGAGAATTTGGCTTGATTATGCCACATGGTCCGTATGTCATAAATTCAGCTGCAATTTTATATTCTAGGGGATGTTTGTTAGGATCAGGTATTTCTGCAAAAATATATTTGTCTATTTGTGATGGTTCATGCAGTTTCTCATTATGGTGAAGCCAAAAGAGGAAATGACAGTGCGGCAAACCTTGTTTCTGAAACTCTATGACATATAAATCTACAAAATTAAAGAATGATTTGTTTTAGTTTTTTTTCTTTATAAGAAGCTACAAATGATTTCTATTTTCTATCTATAAAGTAAAATAAATCTGGAGAAAATGAGCTCACCTACTATAATTGTTCCGAATATCTTTTCATTTTTTATGGTTGATAAAAATTGATCTAATTTTATTTAAAAATTCTTGTAATAACATATGGTCTCTCTTCAGCTTTCTGCCCTGGTATTTTTGCTAAGGTTCTTGTAATTTCAGGCCATTTTGGATTGCATGTGAATGTTATAAATAAATCTGGATTTCCATAGTGTCTACAGATTGTCATTGCATCTTGATAGATTTGAATCATGTATCTAGGACTCCCAATATGGCTAGAAGGAAGGATAGTTCTTTTTCCTATTGCTGTTGCATTTGTATCTCCTCTAGTAATAGTGTCTAGAATTCCTTGATAAATTTCAAATCTTAGATTTTTTTTTTGATTTTTTCTAACATAGTCTAAGTGATCTGCTTCTATAGAGGCATATGCATCGACTACATATTGTTGGAATAGTCTACCGGCTCCAAAAAGGGTATTTGCTTGTGTTTTACGTTCGTGTAATTGGTAGCAGTAAAATTCTCTCATGAAAATTCTTTTTCTTTTAGATTTGCTATTTGGATTGCTTGTATTGTATTTTAAATCAATTCTATAACCATCTTCTCCATAAGGAAATAAAAGGGGATATTGAAGGGCGATATAAGATTGATGTAATTTTGTAATTCTTTGTAAGGCATTTGTTCTATCTTGAATTATAATGTCTCTTCCCTATTAATATTCACCAATATCTCTAACTATTAGGCCACCTATGTCAGTTGAGGTGGGTAATTCATATTGATTGCTATATGTGTTTCTTTGGGCAATGAGTCTTAGTTTCATAGATGGGATTTCATTTTGTTGATATCTATCTCTTATCATTCGGAAAAGTTTAACTAATTTTTTTGTATTGTCGAGCATTTTTGTCAATTCTTCAGCTATTGATTCAAATAAATTTTTTGATTCATTATTTGATGAGAATGATGTTGTTATTCTATTTTGAACTTCGTTTTCTGTGTCATATATATAGAGTTGTGCAAATTTTGGAGGATTATTGTCAATAAGCAGTAAAGATCCTATAAAATGACGTACTTGTCTGTTTATTTTAAAAATATGCGGTCCATTGGAGTTTCTTGTACTTGTTTCTATATTTGCTCCGAATGATGTGAATGCAAACATAGAGTTATACATTCGGATATTTTTTCGAAAAGATATACTCATTGGATTTTTATGATAATCAAGTAATGTATTTAGTGTAGGAGGTGTTTTTTAATTAAGGGTAAGGTTATTTTTCTATCTTTACAGCAAATGTTGTATTTAATAGAGTTAGTACTTTTGATTCGCTCATTAAACCAGAATAAAATGCCACAGTGGTGACAGATAAAAGAACAGCCTCCAAGATCAATATAGATATCAGCAATATCTACAGAAGAGCAGGAAAGGCAATGATAGGTGTTGACGGTGAAAACTCGTCAACAGAAATAGGCCGGGTCACCTCAAGGTATCTCGTTAGATTACCGGCAGGATATTGACTGTATACTCAGTTTATGCAATGAAGTATTTGTTGTATTTTTCAAATGGAGAGCAATATATGGAAAAATGCTTGAAACAGAAGAACACACGAAATTTATAGTGGTTCACTCTGTTAATGAAGAGCTGCATCCACTGTAGTGTTATATTTCTTTTGAGATTGTTACAATTTACATCAATTGCTGTTCTCTCATTTTTTCTCTCTTAGGAAGCGAACCCCTTGGCGTATGGGGCTTTGCCCTTTTTATAACCCAAGCTTCCTTCGTGAGTGGTTTTCCTTCGTAGGTGGAAGCACTCGAGTGGCCTACTTTCTAGGCTAAGATCGTAGCCCACTAATCACTTTTGGACTGTTCACTCAGCCGTTGGGTCTTCTATTATGGCTTTGTGACTTCCTGTAATCTGTTGCTTCCCACCGCATGGCGGTTTAAGGGTTTATAATTAATGCCTACACTGCAGTCACCTCGGGGGTCCCACGCTTATACGGTCGACGCTGTCCTGTTGCGGCAGAGTCCAGGCGCAGACCACAACCTGGCCGACCTTAGCTAAACCGCCTCCCCGGATGAGCCATATAGACGTCGAGGGTTAATGGGGTCGGCGGCCTAAACAGTTGATGCCTGCGTCCACGCAGCCCTTGTAGGGCCACGTGGCGTGCCCTTGTTGGCTGACGCGTCCAAACGTATTTTTTGGTACAACAATAGGGATAGTAGATCTTATGTTAGTATTGTTTTTATATGTAGGTTTATAGTTATTTGAATATAATAGTTGATATGAAAGAAGAAATTACTTTTTTCATGATGGTTTTCAGATGCTGAGGGAAGGAAAGATTCAGGAATTTCTTGCTGAAGGTGAAGATGGGTTTGCATCATATCAAATTTAGACCTGGATGTTGCTATTGATGTGGCTTCGACAATTTCGTTTAATTTATGTTGTTGGTTACTGGTTATATTGGTGAAGTCTTGATTCATTTCAGAAATCATATGATCTATTCGTTCATTCGGTCGTGACGATCTCTTTCGGATTTTTTTCCTATGCATTTTGTTCTATAATATTGAAATGTGTGAGGAACAAAAGGGAGAGAAAAGAAATTTAATAAATTAAACTATCTGTTACTAACTATAATATATTAGGATCAATTATGACTATCAAAATGAATAATTTTATGATAAGAAATTTATTAAATTAGATAATTACAATTATGATGCGTTTGAGACTAAAAAATACAGTAAGGTTGATAATAATAACAAATTGAAATTTGCAATATTTGCAAAGAAAATTAATAGTCATAGTAATATATTGATTAAATACATGCATAAATAATAGATAGACAAAGAAATCTGTATGGATATTTGTATATCCTTGAAATAAATTAAGTAAAGTTAAAGTATCCATAAGAATAGATATTAAAAATTTGTAGCATTACATGTTATTATATACAGGATTAATGAATAAGATGAAAATAATGAATAAATTATTTTGATAAACAAATAATATATGAATGGAGAAATTTAAATATCCATCTATATATTTTGAGCTCCTTCCTTCACAGAGGAAGGAACAAATTAAAAATCTTCTGTAACAAAATGTTGCTGCACAAAGTTTATAGGTAAGAGGAACAAGAGAAGCAGAAAATGTGTCAAAATCTTTCCAAGTAATGAAATAAATAGATAAGATAAGAAATCAAAAATAGTTAGCAAACTTTATAAAACATAAAGATAGTGCTTTTTTGTGTGTTAATAATGGCTCAGATGTACAATTTTTTAATGAATAGATGATGAGTGCATTAATTTCTGTGGCATATTATAGAATTAGAGAGATTAGAAGATGATTAATACAATCATATATAGTATGAAATAAAAGAAGGTAGCAAAGTAAAGGTTAAATAAAGTAGTAAAAAATCTAGAAACAAAGAAGAGTGAATTATAAAATAGACATAGGGTACCAGAACTTCTTGAGAATGGGAAGGAATATTTCTGACCTTTTTAAATCAAGCGCCACAAGCAAAAAAGTGAAGCGAGGCAATAGGAAAGGAAAATTAAAAAAAAAACAAAAAATAAAAAAAAATAAAGGTATTGTGGTATTGCATAAATAACAATAAAATGAGTTTGTATGAACAATAAATTCTAATTGTTCCTAATTACATTTATAGTAGTAGAAGCATTTGTTAACACTGCAACAGAATTTTTGTCAAAGTTTCAGAGCAACTATATTTTATTAATAAAGTATAAAAAAAATCGAACGTAAGCAATAGTAATAAAGTATAAATAGTAGATTTTTACAGTTGCCATGGGTAATCAATATATAGAATATAAATAAGAGGGAATTAAAAATTGTGAAGAAAAATTATTGATAATACCTCAAATGCTATAGCCTTTGTGTTAGGTAGTAGATATGAGGCGGTGAAAAATTAATAGGAGTTAGTCAGGCAGGGATAAGAGAAAGCAGCAGCAAACCGTAGAAAATCTGGAGAAATATACAGAAATAAATAAATAAATGAGTAAATAGATAAGTAAAGAGGCAAAAGCAACTTAAAAAGTTGATGAAGATAGGTATAATACAATTTTTATATAACCAAATGAAAGAAACAAAAAAAAAAGAAATATACTAACAAAGAACAAATATAAAGATAAAAGCACGCATAATGTCATAAAGTGATTTAAATGAAATAGCGACATATGTATTTTTTGCATCTTGAGAATTTTTTCTATGGAATAGTAACAATAGAATGCGGAATGCAAATTTCAGCAATAAGAGAATAAAGGTAATATATTTATAGGGACTTTATTTATTTTAAAAAAAAAAAAAACACTATATACCAAAGGGGGATGGAGGTATTTATTTTATATCAAGGACTAACAATAGAATTCAAAATAAAGGTTTAGCAGTAGAAAAACGAAAGAACAAAAAGGAGAAAGGCAAGAGGCATGCAAGAAGTAAGAACAATAAAGAACAAATTATCAAAATATTTGAGTTAAGAACAATGGATAAAAACATATCCCAAAAAAGAGAAGGAAACCTGTGACAATGTATAGATAAATGTTATGAAACTCAATATATGAAAACCAGTTATAGTCATTGTTGCTACATAAGGAAAGTTACCAAGCCTAATAAATGTTAACTAAACAAAGATATGCATATATATATATATATATATATATTACTAAGAAGAACGAAAGAAAAAAAAAAAAAAAAAGAAGTGAATATTGGAACATCATGTATAAGGCAAATAACAAAGAAAATAGAAGCAAATAATCAAATATAAACAACAAACATCAATACCAATTCAGTAAAGTTATAAATAAAATATTAATATAAAAAATTTAAAGTTATGGCTAGAGATAGATAAAAGTAGGCGGATTGAATATCAATAACGGTGTCTGCTCATGGAATAACATAATGAATGAAGAAATAGTAAGAAATCTTGTGAAATAAAAATAAATAAATGAGTGAGTAAATAGAGTGATCAGGGTAATGGCAAGAAAAAAAAGGAATTGAAAAAATCAATAAATATAAATATGATAGTATGTTTATGTAAGAATGTGGCTCAAGTATTCAATATTTTCAGCAATGTGTGATAAATACATTGTGGCTGTGTACTAAGGGCAATTGCACAAAACGATGACATATTGTATCTATCACACAAATTATAATTGCATATGGCATAAAGTAGATAGCTTCAGTAAGATGTAAAGTTGTTCAAAGGCTACAAAGTGAATTAAAGATGGGGCCAAACAAGGAGAAAAGAACATAAAAAGCATAGTGTAACATAGATTATATGACAAAATAAAATAGAAAAAAATAGAGAAAAGAAAGGTAGTAAAAAAACAACTAGAGGAATAAGAGGGCGATGAATAGAATAGAGAGATGGAAATGAAATAATAAGGTCTGTCTTTTTGTTTTTTTTTCCGTGGGGGAAATTTTTTTTGTATATAATGATAAGAATGGAATAAGGAAGCGGAAGGTCAGTAATAGAAAAAGGAAGCTATTCCATGTACAGGTTTTGAATGAAACAGTAAATAGGGAAAAACATTGGACAATTTGTTTTTCTGTTTTTTTTCCAAATGGTAACATCAGAATGGGCAAGGGAAGGCTGAGTAGTGGAAAAAGAAAAATAACACATGTATAAATGTAGTTTTTTGGAAGAAAAAGAACTTACTTTCTTATTATTAATATGCGGAATTTAGAAACTATTTATAGGCATAAAACTAACTTAGAAAATCTATCATAATCATGGATCCTAATTGGATTCCAGGTCATCCTTATCCAGACCTAATCAAACATTCTATCCGGATTTCTAAATTTAAAAACAGAATCAAGAAAGAGATAACTCCTAACTCTTAGAATGATAATCTCCTTAAGATATAATTTCCTAACTTTAAAAAACCCTAGGTCATCAACACTTCCCCTCAAGTTGGTGCATAGATATCTATCATGCCCAACTTGTTGATAAGAAACTCAAAGCTTGGTCTGAATAATCTCTTCGTGAGAATATTAGCTATTTGTTGTGTTGTTGGAACAAACGGCATACAGATAGCACCTTTTTCTAGCTTCTTTGTAATGAAATGTCTGTCAATTTCAACGTGTTTAGTTCTGTCATGTTGCACTGGGTTGTGAGCAATATTGATCGCAGCCTTGTTGTCACAGTAGAGTTTCATAGGCATATCTATTGGTCTCTTCAATTACTCAAGAATCCTTTTTAACCACAACATTTCACATACTCCATGAACCATTGCCCGGTACTCAACTTCTGCACTACTTCGGGCTACTACACTTTGTTTCTTGTTCCTCCAAGTGACTAAGTTTCCCCAAACATAAGTGCAATATCCAGATGTAGATCTTCTGTCTATGACGGAACCCGCCCAATCTGCATCTGGGTATGCTTCAATTATTTTCTACTCGTGTTTCTCGAAGAAGAGTCCTTTCCCTGGAGTGCTTTTCAAATACCTCCAGATTCGATATACTGCCTCAAGGTATTCTTCACGTGGTGAGTGCATGAATTGACTTACCATTCTAACTGCGAACGTAAGGTCTGGTCTGGTATGAGATAGGTAAATTAATTTTCCTACCAACTTCTGATATCGTGTTGTATTTACCGAATCTCCATCTTTGGCATCTCCCAACTTCTGGTTAGGGTCCATTGGGGTATCAGCAGGCCTACACCCACTCATTCATGTTTCTTTAAGGAGGTTAAGGACGTATTTCCTTTGTGAGACAACAATACCCTTTTTTGAACGAGCAACTTCCATTCCTAGAAAATATTTTAAAGATCCCAAGTCTTTGATCTCGAATTCTGAAGCCAGACTTTTCTTCAAACGACTCATTTCAGTAGAATTATCTCTAGTAAGGATGATATCATCTACGTAGACTATCAAAACTGTAATTTTCCCATCATCAGAGTGCTTGATTAACATAGTGTGGTCACTTTGGGCTTGGACATATCCCTAATTTTTGATAGATTGAGTGAATCGTTCAAACCAGGCTCTTGGGGATTGTTTGAGCCCATAAAGTGATTTTCTTAGCTTACACACCTTAGAACCAAAGTGCTTATCAAATCCAAGCGGTGGATCCATATAAACTTCTTCTTCCAATTCTCCATTTAGAAATGCGTTCTTCACATCTAACTGTTGAAGCAGTCAGTCAAGAGTTGCTGCAATTGAAAGAAGTACTCTTACGGTATTCAGCTTTGCCACCGGAGTAAAGGTCTCGAGATAATCAACGCCATAGGTTTGAGTAAACCCTTTAGCCACCAATCGTAGTTTATACCTTTCGAGAGATCCATCCGAATTATACTTGATGGTGAACATAAAGGTCTCGTGTAGAAAATCTCGGATGAGATATCATAGGAGGATTTTTAGGAGATTTTCTAGTATAGGAAATCAGGAAAGATTACCGAGTCCTAAAGTCTTGGAAAGGGCTTATCTGTTTTGGATTCTTTCCTGATTCTATGTAACAGAAAGTGTCTATAAATAGAGTGTAGAATAGCTTGTAATTTGCGATTCATTCATAACAAAGATTCATTCATTATTCTTCATGGTATCAAAGCCATAAGGCTAGGGTTTTTGGGAAAAATTAGGGCAACCTAAAACTCTTATTGTGATTCCAGCCTTAATCACTGGCTTATTCCTTTATTCTCCCGACTGGTTTATCTCTTCCCAGCCTTAATCACTGGTTTATTCCATCAGCCTTAATCACTGATTTAGCCTTATTTTTTCATTACTGACCAATCATATCAATCATGACGGATATCACCTCTTCGGCTCAATCACCTTCGATAGTTGAGGATGAACAGGCAGCACGAAGCACAACAGAACTTCAGAATATCCAGGCAGCATACATATTAAATGGAAAAAACTATTTGAAGTGGTCTCAATTGGTTCGAACTTTTTTGAAAGGAAAAGGAAAGCTAGGCCATTTACTAGAGCAGGGACCGGAAAGAGGGGAGGAAGAAGATTCAATGATTATGTCATGGCTATGGAATTCCATGAACCCGGAAATTAGTGACACTTGCATATTTCTGCCAACAGCAAAGACAATCTGGGATGCTCTCTACCAAACCTATTCAAAGGTCAATGATTCAGCTTTCATATATGATATCAAGACCAAGACAACAGGTGCAAGACAAGGGTCGAAAACCGTGACAGAGTATGCCAATGTTCTGTAAAATCAGTGGCAAGAGCTGGACTATTATAGGACAATTGATCTGAACTGCAGCAAGTGTGCAGTAGCCATCAAACAATTCATAGAACTAGACCGGGTATATGATTTTTTGGCTGGCTTAAATTATGAGTTTGATCTTGTACGTATTCAAATTTTGGGCAGGTCTGAAGTTCCATCCTTGATTGAAACAATCTCCCTGGTCCGTGCGGAGGAAAGTCGCAGAGGCATCATGCTAGATCCACCTTCAACAGAAAATTCTGCCCTTCTAAGCTCTAAGTCACAAAGGCTAATGCTTGATGGTACTGCTGTAGACAAGCCTGGCTGACCAAGTGCTCACAAGGATCGTGATGAGATGAGGTGCACATACTGTAAGAAACCACGACATACCAAGGAGCGATGCTGGAAATTGCAAGGGAAACCTTCCACAAACAGCCGTGAATGAGGACATAGAAGAGGACAATTAGCATCAGGCTACAAAAAAGCTCATATGTCCACTCAGGATTCAACCCACAGCTTTGGAGGATTTAGTATGCAGGAAATTGACAAACTCAAGGGCCTATTAGGAAAAGTGGAAAATCAGGGACAAAAAACCAGTCCTCAGGCATCAACTTAGGGTATGTGTTCATTGACACTTTCAGGTGAGACTCTAATCTCTATTGGATTAAATGCTTTAGGTAATGAGTTTAGGAATGCTTGGATTCTTGATTCTGGTGCCACTGACCACATGACTCATACCTCTAGCCTATTTAAGACCTATACACCCTGTCCGAGCAACTGGAAAATTATTGTTGCTGATGGGTCTGCAACCACAGTGGCAGGAGTAGGGGATATTCAAATTACCCCAGAATTAGTACTTCAAAATGTTCTCCATGTTCCCCAACTTTCAACAAATTTGGTTTCCATATAAAAACTTACCCGAGATCTAACTGGTTGTGTTATATTCAATGATTCTTCTTGTGAATTTTAGGACCCAGGGTCGGGGAAGAGGATTGGACTTGCTAAGGAGCATAATGGACTCTATTACTTAAATGTATCAAGTCAACCAGAATTAATAAAACTAGTCGTGTTCTCATTGTTTTCTTCTTCCAATAAAGATGTTATTTGGTTACATCATAGGCGTCTAGGTCATGTGTCCTTTTCAGCATTGAAAATAATGTTTTCTACCTTGTTCAAGGGTTTGGATGTTCAATCCTTTCATTGTGATATTTGTGAGTATGCAAAACACACTCGTGTACCTTTTCCCATCAATAATAATAAATCTTCATTTCCCTTCTTTTTGGTGCATAGTGACATTTGGGGACCATCCACCATTCCAAGTGTATCCAGGTATAGGTGGTTTGTGAGTTTCATTGATGATTGTACGAGGGTCTCCTGGATATATTTGCTCAAAAACAAATCTAATGTGAGCCATATTTTTCCCATCTTTCATGCAATGATCCAAAACTAGTTTGGCACAAAAATAAAAAATATTCGCTCTGATAATGCCCGTGATTACTTCAACCAAACTTTGACTCCATATTTTCAAAAAGAGGGAATTATACATGAATCATCTTGCATTACCACTCCACAACAAAATGGAGTGGCAGAGAGGAAAAACCAACATCTTCTCGAGTGTACTAGATTCCTATTATTCCAACAAAATGTACCCAAGTCCTTTTGGGGAGAAGCTGTACTCATGTCAGCCTATGTTATAAATAGAATTCCTTCCAGAGTCTTGGGGTTTAAGAGTCCACTAGAGACTTTGTCTCAATTCTACCCTGACACTCGAAAGTCCTTCAATCTTACTCCTCGGGTATTCGGGTGCACTTCATTTGTTCATATTCATGGCCATAACAGAGGGAAACTTGATCCTAGAGCTATTAAGTGTGTCTTTGTGGGGTACTCATATACTCAAAAGGGTTATAAATGCTACCATCCTCCCACTAAGAAACTCTATATCTCCACCGATGTCACTTTTGTTGAGTATAAGCCCTATTTCTCTACTCCTTATCTTCAAGGGGAGTTGCCTAACTTGAAGATAAGGAGTCAAGTCTGCCACCACTGGAATTACTCTCACCCGAGTCACCATGACTGGAAACATCCTCAACCGAGTCACCCACAGCACAAACCAGATCATCCGAGTCACCCAAATCACAGCCTAAACAGCCACAAAAAAACCAAGCAGATGGAAAAATCTTTGATCATTTCCGGTTTGATCAGGTGTATACAAGAAAAAGAGATCCTATTATGACTTCAAGGCAGGAACAATTCACTGAACTGACTCCTGGAAATGAGGTAACAATCTGTGAACCAAATTTAAATACATCACCAGTAGATTCTCCTTGCAACAGTGACCTTGATCTTGATCCGCCTATAGCTGTGAGAAAACAAACCCGAGAATGCACAAAAAGGCCTCTATATATGACGACCCTCCTACGAGGCTGCCACCGTAGCTTACTTTTTAACTTGTACTTATTGGGATTTCTTAAAATTTACGGAACATTTTTTTTTTAATTTAAGAAGGAATAATTTCATAATTCGTAACGATAATTTCAAAAGAATGAATCACTAAATTTCTTAAAGCTTTTCTTAATTTCAATTAAGATAAAACCTTCTAAAAATATCTTTCGAACTGAGTCACATTTGAACTCTTGTTTCACATACTCTTTAAAAGCCTTTCTAAAACTAGCCAATACATTCGGGCCATCTAATTTTGACCTTAAAACGAATTTCGTGAGAAATCTTAAATTCAAGTACTTCTTAAAGTCCTTTCAAAATCAATCATTTTAACCGTCGTATTTAAAGTTTGTTTATTTGTTGCATGCATTGTTGCAATGTTCTAAAACTTAAAAACTCAAGACTATGGTTGTTAGCTACAACCTCGGTTCTCTTAACATACATATGTACATATACTTTTTAAACATAACTGCTTGAAACCTTTGAATCATATATACATATACATGATTTTACTTTAACTTACTGCAGAAGATTTAACTGTGAGCGGTATCCATTCCCATCTCCACCATTCACCCGCCGCTCGCGACTGCCCTTCAAGAATTGCTGATAGGTTTCTTACCTACAGCATGAACATATCTGATTGAACTTTCGCTCAGCAAGTAGGAACTATCTCTCACAAAATAACTATAAGTTCACATGAATAAATATGCATGAGCTGATTATGCTTAATTATGATGTCTTATCATAATCTTATTATCTTATCTTATCTTTCTTACTGATGGGCCCGAGTGCTCACGTACCCTTGCGCGCAATCATGCGGACGTGAGGGTTTGCAAGGTCCCCCACGACACCGTGATTATAACTTGAATGTCTCCCTTGAGTCGGAGGACATTACTATTATTTTTTTTTCTCCCTTGTGGAGCTTGAGTTACCTCCCTTGTGGAGGCTGGTACAACACTCAACTGATATTATTCTTATAAGTTCCTCTTGACTTATTACGGTGTATGCAATATGACATAGCATAGCATACTATAACATGAAATGTACTCAAACACATATAATTCATATGCGCTGCTTATGTGTATGCAGCATGACATAGCATCGCATACAATACTTAAAGCATAAACATGCATATATAACATGTGTAATTTTTTCTTTAAAATCTATTCATACTGTAGGCGAGATTCCTACTTACTTGATTTACAAAGCTGGAATCCCCTTTTTTTTTTTTTTGCCAAACAGCCTATTCTCTTACTTGCTTACTTCTGAAAATGAACACCCATTGAGAGTGTGAGATTATCTGTCGTTTGCTATTTTATTTTAGCAGCTTATGAAGGAATTCTAACCCTTTACTTAAGGCATGTATTCATTTCCTTTACTGAAGGATAATTTACTATAAGGATCAATTTATTAAATCCTCAAAATCTTATTTTCCTTAATTGCCCTTAACATACTTATGTTTAGGTTGAAAATCATTTACCCAATCTAGTAACTTATTCTCCATAATTTTTTCTCATTGGACTCATTATATTATTAAGGCCCAATTCAGCCTAGAAACTTATTCACGGCATTCTAGCTCTTAGGCCGTTGAAATTTAAACTCTAACGGAGTCTCTTAAATTAATGCGGGCGTTGGACCCACATCAAATCCTCGAAATTCTAAGGACCTATCCTGTTGGGCTTGTAAGTGCCCGTCGGGATGTTTTGTTTGAAAACTATTAAGCTTTTAAAAGAACTATCATTCGATTTTTATAAAATGATAACTCACTCATTTAGTTACAAGCACTAAAATCCCGTTGTAAAATATCTTTCCGAATATCGACTTTTGAAAACTATTCCCCAAATCGTTTTACGGTTGACTTGTAAACCACCGTGAAACTATGTTGTAGAAACTCCTTTTTTTTTAAATCTTTCTTCACGGATATTCCTCATTAAAGCGGGGTCTAAAACCATATTATTTTACTAAAATCACATCTCGGATTCTTTGATAACCCTTTGTTAAAAACGCCACTGTTTTAGTTTCGTTTTGTTAAAACTATGCAGTTTCTGAAATCTGCATTTCACTGCATCTTAGAGGTGGATTTTGAAAATCTATTCTTCCCAACAATTCTTCAACTCGTCGAGATCTAAAATTGTCATTTTTGAATAAAATTAAAATTCAGCCTCTAAAGGCCTCGTTTGGTTGAAAACAGTGGCTGCTGTTTCTTTTTCTTTTGCTGTAGCAATGCTGTAGCAATCATTTAATAAGGTTGTAGCAATCCTTTTAAAATGCTATAGAATTGCTGTAGCAATCTTCTAATATTGCTGTAGCAATCTTTTTGAAAAAGTTTTAGGATTGCTGTAGCAATCTTTTTTAAAATGCTGTAGGATTGCTGCAGCAAATCTTCTTTTAAAATGCTGTAGGATTGCTGTAGCAATCGCCCCTTTTTTCTATTTTCGAAACTGTGTTTGACAGCCCGTCTATTTTTGCAAACTGGCTTCAAACTTACTTTTAGAGTTAAAATTGGGTTTTGTCATAGTCATAGAAAATGTTCAAAACATCGAGGGCTATAAGTTCAAGCTTTGAAACATTGAAAAATCTCGCTCTAGGGTTCTTATTTTCGCATTCAAAGTAACCGAAAATTTTTCCTCTACCCGGAAATAAGCAAACTTAAATCAAGCATAATCATACTATATTAAACTAACCTCATAACTCACAAAACTAACATAAAACTCTCACACCCTTATTACAATCTTATCTCCTCAAGAACCACAAATTTACATCCATAAATCCAAGCTTAAAGTTGGCTAGAAATTAATGGAGGAGAGTTTAAGAACTTACCCTTGAAGAATTCCCTCTTTCTCTTGAAAAACCTTTGAACTCCTATAAGATTGTTAATGGCTTGAAACTATAAGAGTATAAGGAAATTTGAGAAGAATAGTTCTACATCTCAAACTTTACTAGGAAATAAAAAGAGAGGCCCCAGAGTTTCCTTACCCTTGGAGGAATGCTTGACTAGTCTCCTCCTAGACCCTGTGATCTCTTTCTTCTTCTTCTATGGTTTGCGAGTGGCTCAAGATTGGGAGAGTGGAAGAAAATATTTGAGAGGAAATGGGTGGTATGGCCGGATTTTTGAGTGGGGAAAAAGTTAAGAGAAAAAAATGAAGCTTATCCTATGTTAGTTCTTTTTATAGACAACTTGAAAATCATTTTTTAACATCACATCAACTCCTTCAATCAACCAAATTTTTGGTTCAATCCCCTAAATCATGGCCGGATTTGGAAGGAGAAAGGAAGAAGTAACTTTGCCATTAATTCCCCTTCAACCACTACCATCACATCACCTTAACATAAAAATCCTCTAGCACACTCCACTAGCCAAATTTTTGACTCTATTTTTCTATGCATGGCCGGCCAAGTGGAGAAAGAGAGAGAGAAAAATCTCACCCACCCCATTGTACTCTTGTCCACTTTCTTAAGTTTCCCTTTGAAACTGATAAAAATTATACTGACTATAAGGAAGTAACTTAGCCGATAGGAATTCGTTTCCATTTCTGACAGTTCCTTTTCTACTGCTTATTTATAGTTCAACTGTTAAATCCTCGACTGCTTTTAGATCACATTAAATTCTCACTCGTGTAATATCTTGAACTGTTTCAAGTCTTGAAATTATTTCTAGACTGAACAAATTCTAAATTTAACTTTTCTGCATTAAATCCCGAGAATGACGCTGTTTCTGACGGTGTCAACTCCCGAGCTCACATTGTACCCTTCTACTATGGGTATTTATCTTGTGACTTTAACCTAACTGTTTGGCAATTAAGGATTTTCTCTTCTTTTAAAATGTTAGTGCGTTTTTTTATACGCTGCTAACATCGTGTTGTGCTTGGAGATTCTTGAAATTAAGATTCTCAAACTATATTTGTACTGAAAATTATACTGCCTTAAAGTACGGTGAGAATTTATCGATCGAATTTACAAGATCAAAAACATGAACTTAACATGAAATCTACTACAGCATTTAGGAATACAGATATTAATTCTATAAATCCTTCATTCACAATATAACATAATATTTTCTAGAAAAATCCTTGGCTTAAATAAATAAATTATATTATTTAAAGTCTAGAATTTTCTCAGTCATTACACTATATCCCCTGTCTCATTTTGTGACTTTTCATAAATTCTCTCCAAGCCACCAAAGTTTCCTTTCAACCCTAAACACAATTCCTATTCCTAACTCATTATCTGGAGCATTATCAAAGAAAGAATGGAGACTTGCTATGGAGGCTGAAATGGATGCATTACAAAAGAATGAAACTTGGGAGTTGGTTGATTTACCTAAGGGTAAGAAACCAGTAGGCTGTAAGTGGGTGTTTGTAGTAAAGTTTACGACAGATGGATCTCTAGAATGCTATAAGGCAAGGATGGTTGCAAAGGGATATACTCAAACGTATGGGGTGGACTACCAAGAAACATTTGCACCAGTAGCAAAGATGAACACCGTGAGAATCTTGCTATCCTTGGCTGTCAACTTTGATTGGGAACTACAGTAGTATGATGTGAAGAATGCCTTCCTCCATGGAGAGCTAGAAGAGGAGATTTATATGAGTATCCCACCAGGGTTTAGTGGAGTTGATAATCACAAGGTTTGCCAGTTAAAAAGGGCACTATATGGGTTAAAACAATCACCTCGGGCTTGGTTTGGACGGTTTGCCAATGTGATGATAGCCAATGAATACAAACAAAGTCAAGATGATCATACACTCTTCATCAAGCATTCGGCCTCAGGGGGAGTCACGATATTAATAGTGTATGTGGATGACATTATAGTGACAGAGAATGATGAGGTAGAAAAGAAAGTCTTGAAGGAGGTTCAAGCCAAGGAATTCAAAATAAAAGATCTAGGGAGGCTAAAGTACTTCCTTAGAATTGAAGTAGCTCGATCTAGACAAGGAATTTTTATCTCTCAACAAAAATATGTCACAGATCTACTTAAGGAGACCGGATTGATGGCTAGCAAATAGGTTGGAACTCCTATTGAACAGAACCATAGATTGGGTGAAGCTCTTGGAGATAACGCAGTAGATAGAGACGTGTATCAAAGGCTTGTTGGAAAACTCATTTACCTTGCTCATACTCGGCCAGATATAGCCTATTCAGTTAGTGTCATTAGTCAATTTATGCATGATCCTAGAGAAGTTCATCTACATGCAGTCTATCGAGTTCTTTATTACTTAAAAGCACATCCTGGCAAAGAAGTCATATTCAAGAAAGCTTCGAATATTGACCTGGCAGTATACAGGGATGTTGACTTTGCAGGATCACCAGTTGATAGGCGATCAACTATGGGCTATTGCACATTCCTTGGAGGGAACTTAATTTCCTGGAGAAGCAAGAAACAAAGCGTGGTAGCAAGGTCAAGTGCCGAAGCTGAGTTCAGACCTATGGCAGTAGGAGTATGTGAATTAATGTGGGTCAAGATTATTCTAGAAGACCTGAAGATTCAATGGAGCAGACCTATGAGACTATATTGTGATAACAAGTCAGCTATAAGCATTGCTCACAACCCTGTACAGCATGACCGGACAAAGTACATCGAGATAGACAGACATTTCATTAAAGAAAAGTTAGATAGTGGTCTAATTGTATGCCATATGTTCCTACGGGGCGTTGGCTAGCAGATGTGCTGACAAAAGGGTTATGTAATAATATGTTCCATGAGAACATTAGCAAGTTGGGAATGGCGGACCTATATTCACCAGCTTGAGGGGGGGTGGAGGGGATCTCGGATGAGATATCATAGGAGGATTTTTAAGAGATTTTCTACTATAGGAAATCAGGAAAGATTACCGAGTCCTAAAGTCTTGAAAAGGGGCTGATCTGTTTTGGATTCTTTCCTGATTCTATGTAACAGAAAGTGTCTATAAATAGAGTGTAGAATAGCTTGTAATTTGCGATTCATTCATAACAAAGATTCATTCATTATTCTTCATGCAGCCAATTGTTTTCTTCCCTCTCAGCAGATCCATTTCTTCCCATGTGTGATTCTTCTCAAGTGCTTTCATCTCTTCAGAAATAGCTTTCCTCCACTCAGGAACCTGTAAAGCTTATTGTACATACTTTGGAATTTCCATAGAAGTGAGATGTGAGGTAAATGAAAAAAATGAAGGAGAAAGATTCTTACAGGACACATAATTAGACATGAGATGTTTAGTGTATGGCCGGACGCCCTTGCGGGTGGCAATAGGAATATTAAGATCATTAAATGACTCAGTACTAGCACTAGGGATAGACTGTATGGAATCACCAAGGGGCTCGGGACTAGAATTTAACAAAGAATCGAATTGATTGTTACCTGGTTTTGGTTCTTCCCTCAGTTCGGACTCATGGCCTTGTAGAGGATCGGGACCTTGTTTCTTTGAATTCAATTTCCTCCTTGAATAGACCAAGAGATCTGTATTCAATATGTAATATTCAATATGTAAAACATCATTTGTTTCATCCATATTTTCTGGTTTTTTAACATGTGAATCCAAATTTTCAGTCTCAACAGTCTCAATATTAGGAGTATGTATTGAATCTATTTCAAAAACATCAAAAACATCATTAATTCCTAATTTGGTTACATCTTCACTTGTACTCTCCCCTTGAAGATGAGTAGCAAAAAAAGGTTTCTTAAAAACGAGGAAAAATCCAAAAAGCTTTGTCGAAAATAACAAATAAAAGCTGATTCCAAGTGAGAAGTAAATATTCATGGTAATCTTTGAACAAATTACATAGAACTCAAGATGCAAACATTAATTATAATCATCATTACCACAGAAAAGAACTTTTTAAGACTAAAATACGTTTAGTAAAGCAATATATAGAGTAAAGGTAATACATCTATAAGGGCTTCATTTTTAAAAAAGAAAAAGAAAAGAAAACAACATATGTGAAAAAAGGATGAAGCATGGTTTTTTTTTTTTTTTTTTTTTTTTTTTTTGTATGAAGGAGTAACAATAAAATTGGAATGTGAAGCTTCAGCAGTAGAAAAAGGAAAGTAATAGAAGTAAAGACAGTTATTTAATGAAGGAACAAAAACATAAAAGGCAAAAAACATAGAATAACTAAGAATAAGAAAGAAGAAATTATCAAAATTTTTGAGTTAAGAAGAATGAGTAAAAGGATATTCGAGAAAAGGCAAGAGAACTTGTAGCAATCTATAGGTAAATGTTATGAAAGTAAATATGTCAAAATCAATTATCGTCATCATTGTTACATAAAAGAGATTAGCAAAACTAACAAATGTTAAGTAAACACATATATGTATATATATATATATTTATATATATATATATATATATTGCTAAGAAGGGAAGAAGAAAAAAAAAGAAAGTGAATATATGAACATCATGTATAAGGCAAATAAAAAAAAAATGGAAGCAAATAATGAAACATGAACAACAAACATCAATATTACTTTAGCAAAGTCATAGATAGAATATGAATATAAAAAGTTTAAAAATTATAGGGAGAGATTGATAATAGTAGGTGAAATGCTCACGTGTTAGGTAAATTGCTAAATATGATCAGCACCAAATATCAACAACAGTCTTGGGTGAAGGAATAACATAATCAATGAAAAAATACAAAAAAAAGGAATATGAATATAAGAACTTCAAAAATTATTGCTAGAGATTGATAATAGTAGGTGAAACGGTCAGGTTTTAGGTAAATTGCTACATATGAGCACCAAATATCAACAACTGTCTTGGGTGAAGGAATAACATAATCAATGAAAAAATAGTAAAAAACTTTCTGAAATGGAAATAAATAAATCAGTGATTAAATAAAGTAGGCCAGGCAAGGGAAAGAAAAGGACTGGAAAATGAATAAATATAAATATGATAGTGTGTTTATGTAAGAATGTGGCTCAGGTATTTAATCTTTTCAACAATGTGTGATAAATAGATTGTAGCTGCCTACTAAGGGCAACTGTACAAAGGGATGACAGATTGTATCTATCACACAAATTATAATATGTATGTAACAGAAAATAGATAACTTGAGTAACATATAAAGTTGTTCAAAGACTGCCAGGTGAATTAAATATAGAGCGAAAAAAAGGAGAAACATAAGGGGGCTGTTTATATGATGAACATAAGAGGGCTGTTTAAACATAAGAGGCATAGCGTAACATAGATTATATGATGAAATAAAATAGGAAAAGTAGAGAAAAGAGAGATAGTAAACATTAGCAAATAGAGCAATAAAAAGGTGATGAATAGAATAAAGAAAAGAGGACGAAATAATAAGGGGGCTGTTTTGGTTTTTTTCTGGCAGGGAATTTTTTTTGTCTGAAATAATAAGAATAGAATAGGGAAGCCAAAGGTGAGTAACAGAAAAAGAAAGTTGTTGCATGTACAAAGAGATCTTGAATGAAACAGTAAATAGCAAAAAGGATTGAATAATTTGAATTTTTTTTTCAAATGGTAACAGCAAAATGGAACAGCCAAGGCTCAGTAGTGGAAAAACAAAGGCAGTACACGTATATAAATAGTTTTTGAATAAAACAGTAAATAAGGACAAAAGGTGCAGAATAAGTTTTTTGCTTTAAGAAAGAGGACGAAAAATGTAGAAAACGGTAGATAAAAGGTGACCTGTAAGTGACAAATAGATATTCACAGCAAGTTTTGAACAAATTATATAGAAATCAACATGCAAATATTAATTATACTCATCATCGCCACCAAAAAGAACTTACCAAGAGTAAATACGTTAAATAAAGGTGTGTATATATATATATATATATGAGTTTGTAAGAAACAAATAAAGAAAGAGTGAACATCTCAGTATCATATAGTAAGGACATATAAAGAGAAATAAATATAGGTTGTAAAATACAAAGGAAAAAGATAAATAAGTGACTAAATAAAGTAGCTGGGGAAAGGGAAAGAAAAAAAAAAGGGACTGAAAAATCAATAAATATAAATATGATAATATCTTTATGTAAGAATGGTGGCTCAAGTATTTAATTTTTTCAGCAATGTGTGATAAATACATTATGGCTACCTACTAAGGGCAACTGCACAAATAGATGACATATTGTATCTATCACACAAATTATAATTTGCATGTGACATAAAATAGATAACTCGAGTATGATATAAAGTGGTTCAAAGACTACCAAGTGAATTAAATACAGAGGCAAAAAAAGGAGGAAACAACATAAGAGACATAGTGTAACATAAATTATATAATGAAATATAATAGGAAAAGTAGAGAAACGAGAGATAGTAAACAATAGCAAATAGAGGAATAAAAAGGTGATGAATAGAATAAGGGGAAGAGAATGAAATAATAAAGCTTGTGTTTTGCTTTTTTTCGCTGCAGGGAAGTTTTTTTTGTGTGAAATGATAACAATGGAATAAGAAAGTCGAAGATGAGTAACAGAAAAAGGAACCTATTGCATATACAAAGAGGTCCTGAATGAAACAGTAAATAGGAAAAAGGATTGGACAATTTGAATTTTGTTTTTTTTGGTTTCAAATGGTAACAGAAAAATGGAAAAGGTAGGGCTGAGTAGTGAAAAAACAGAGGCAGTACATGTATAAACAGTTTTAGAAAAAATAGTAAATACCGAGAGGGCAAAAGGTGCAGAATAAATTTTTTCCCTTAAAAAAGGATGAAAAATGTAGAAAGCTTTGTACAAAACAATAAATAAAAGTTGACTTTTAAGTGAGAAATAGATATTCACGGCAATTTTTAAACAAATTACATAGAACTCAACATGCAAATATTAATTATACTCATCATCACCACCAAAAAGAACTAACCAAGAGTAAAATACGTTAAATAAAGGTGTGTATATACATATATATATATATACATACATACATATGAGTTTGTGAGAAACAAATAAAGTGTCATGAATATTTTTATGATAAGTACTTGTTGATAATAGTACTAAATAGCAAGTTATAAGTTAAAAATCAGAAATTTCTGAACTACAATATAGTTATGGATTTTCGAACTATGTTCAAGAAAGAAGTATGGAACGATGTGTTAAACCCACAAGTGGGTAAACACGTGATTATTAAGGTTAAGAAATGGAAAAGAGTTGAAAGACATCAATTTTAAGGTTTTAGAAACAATCGGAATGAAAAATAGACGGAAAAAGGGGTTTGGAAGGCTGAATCACGTAAATTGGGGTTTCCACTGATTTAAGTGGACCGAATCAAAATTTGTTGACCAAGAGTCGACCAAAACGTCGCCCTCAAAAAGTTAGTCAAGAATGGTCAAAGTTGACTAAGTTGACCAACTGTTCGGAAAACGCGGATAAAGCGCGCACTACATAGGAAATTAAGCTGAACCAAAATAGAATCATTATTAGATGATCAATGGTTGACATTAAAAGTAAAAAAAGAATGGATGGAGGAGATTTTGACATGTGGAAAGTGAGATGGAGAGGTGGCCGGCTAAAGTTTAATGGAGAAGGAAAAAAATTTGACTTTTCTTGCAAAATGGTCCTTGAAAAAGTCAAAATTTGCATTGTTTGGTCCCTACTTTTGGATGGTTGGTTCATTAAGGGAAAATAAGAGAAATGGTCATTTCTCATGCACAAGAACAGAGAGCACCAGCCAAGAGAGAAAGAAAAGAAAAAAAATTCACCAAAGTGAGGAAAAACAAGATTTAAGCGGATATCGACTGAGTTACCGAGGAATAGCGTCTCTGAAGCTTGTTCTTCATTCTCTACGGTGAGAATTCAAGTTTTCCTTCTTATTTCTTCACTATGGCTGCACGTGAGATGTGGTAGATAGCATGAAGAAAATTTCACTTAAATATGGTGATTTGTTTGTAATGGTTAAGGAAGTTGAAAATTGATGAATTAATGATAGATTCTAGGTTAATTGACCTTTGTTTCTAGAAATTCTTGGTAAGGATAATTTTTGTGAAAATATGGAGAAACCCTAGAGTTGTGATGTCATTGAGGATTAAATGAAAAGAGAAAGAATAAGATTTGTGTTTGATGGTGGAAACAACGGATAAAACGAGCTAAAGTTAGCTCCGGAAACCTAGAAAAATAGGCAGAACTCCGCCGAAATTTAGTTTGAGCATTTTGACCTAAACCGGTTTTCATAAGGAATAAGGGATTAAGATGTGAAAAGTAAGTCAATTTGATAATCAGTGATGTATAGAAACTGAACACAATGAGAATTCACATATTTGGACCAAAATTGGAAATATGCCCATGACTGAGGAAGGTACACGGTTTTAGTGCAAATTCTTAAGATAGGAAATATTTTGGAATTGAATACCAAACATAAGGATTGTACACCTTTCCGAATTAAATTTTAATGTAATAATTGATCCTAGATTTTGAATCTAACGATCAAAAATTTATGCAATAGGATCGATTAACGATCGAAGTCAGAAAGCATTAAGTGAGACAACGCAAATAAATTTATTTCTCTATGTTACTCAATCCCAGCATATTGTAGACTAAATGTATGCTAGAATGTGAAAGATGACTCCTGAATGTTGGATACAACGTTATGCATGTATCTACAAGACTTAAGTAGCAGTGGAATTTTATTATGCGAAAAATATGTATCGACGTCAAGTCGAGGTCAAGTTAAGAGAAAAAATTAAACTTTAACGAAAAGTCAATCTTATGATAAATTGCACAAAAATACACAAAGTCATAAGATTTAACTAAAGTTACCATTTCAATGAGAAAAATTGATAAACGGTAAGAGATCAAAAATCCTGTTTGTACCTGCCTTCGATAGAAAGGTTATTATGAGACTATGAAATTAATGAAACCGTGACTGAGTTGGATTGGTTAACTACCCCACTCCTCACTAGTTATATGCGCTATGATACAACAAGATAGGGCCCATAAAAAGTAAAAGACAAGAAAATAAAAAATAGAAACCGTTCCATATAAGGGTACGGTATTTGTAAAGAAGAATGAAAAGAATAAAAAAACACAATATGAAAGTCGTTCAGAACGTGAAAATACAATGGGAACAACTAAAGAGAGACAAAAACTGAACAAAGTGTGTAATGAAAGAAGAAGAACATAAGTCATACATGTCCTAGTAGTACACAGTGTCTTAGGATATATGACATGAATGCATATATGGGTATGCATAATTACTGCATCTATTATAACCTATTGTTACTTGCTGAGCGAAAGCTCATTAAGTTTGTTCGTGTTGTAGGAAGCTCGGGTAAAGCATTGGCTCCCTGAAACTTGTTGTTGGGCATGTAGAGAGGATGTAGCAGCGAAGTGTGGGCAACTAGGTAGGAGATGTATCACGTGTTTTGAAAACGCTGCTGAGCTTCATGTGTATAAAGTAAATAATGTTTTATGAATATAGATGATTTATGTAACGAAAGTTGAGTTTACGAGACAATGAGACTATGCA
Organism: Morus notabilis; assembly: GCF_000414095.1. Taxonomy (NCBI): domain Eukaryota; kingdom Viridiplantae; phylum Streptophyta; class Magnoliopsida; order Rosales; family Moraceae; genus Morus; species Morus notabilis. The sequence continues at coordinate 50,326 of NW_010367428.1, read as the reverse complement.
TAGCAACCTCAAGTCACAAGATGTGATTAATGTATCTAAATGATATAGCATTAATGGAATGCATAGTAAAATGCTACAGCATTAAGATGTATGAATGGTTGAAAAAAATTAACCTGAATTTTTAAAAAGTTTTAATTAAAAAGTAGTAGAGGATGAGTAATGCTAAGTATGAACGTAGGATGCTGATCAAAAGTTAAGAGTCGTCTCATAAAGAAAGAGTAGTAAGGAGATATAAAGCGAAATAAATATAGGCAATAAAATGCAAAGGACAAAAAATACTGCCACCAGAGGAAAGCAATACATATAATATCAGCATGAGGAATTAAAATGTTATATATAGGGTTTATAGATAATACCTGGGAAGGTATAAATGAGAAGGAGTAAAAAGACACAGGGACAAAAAAATAGGGCAGTAAATGATGAACAACGAAACAAAAGTAGTAAATGATGGAAAGTGAAACAGAGAGAGGAAGAGATGAAACGCAAGGGAAAAAACAGAGGTATAGATGATAACTCTGAAATACAGGGAAAGAAAACAGAAGCATAGGTGATAAATTCTGGTGCAGCAGCATTTATAGATAAAGAACAGAGAAAAGAAATGTAAACAGTTCACAGCCCCTATGAAGATCACATGTAAAAGTTGAAAGTCGGTGGATAGAAATAATAGGGCATAAATTTTCCAATTTTAAGTAATAAAGGCAGGACTTAATTTGCAATAAGAAAAAGGAAAAAGCGTAAACAAAAATTCCCTAATTTTAAGCAATAAAAGCAAGAGCTAATTTATAATAAGAAAAACAAGAAAAAAATACAATATCAGTATAATAATCAAATTAGAGAATGGGAAATGGAAAAAAATTAAAAAGACAAAATTCATAATATATTTTTTTCCCTGACTTTTTAACTGTTACAGATAATTTAGAAAAATCATGGATTCATTTAATGCATTTGCAGCAAAATGAGTACAATTAAGCAGGGTGGCAAGACAAATCAGTGCCGTCCACAACACGAATCATGAAGACAATAAAAAGGAAAAAAAAAAGAACACGAAGATAAATTTAAAAAAACATGGAACCATCTCCATAGAAGCTTCTTTCTAAACAAAAGAATCAACTGAGGGGATAAATAAAGTAGCACATAAAAAATTTTCAAAAATTGTATGTGTCAGCCAGTCCAAAATTATAAGACATTTCTATAAATATTGAAAAATTTAAACACAGCGACAAAACAAAGTAAGTACCAAAAGCAGCGGGAAAAGCAATAAAATCATAAAGAAAGGAAAATAGCACAGAACATGCAGTTCTCCAAAATGCAGAAAAACTAAAACTTGAAGCTAGAATAAGCAGTTAAACGAACATAAAAGGCAAACTAGGAAAATAGAAGAATCCTCCAGCAAAATGTAGATGAATCGAAAAAACCTGCACCAAAACCCAAATGAATGAGGACAGCGGCAACCAAAATTACAGGACGAAAAGAAACCAAAAACGCAAATAAAAACAGAGAAGGAACGCATAAGGAAAAAAGAAAAAAACAATCCAAACCCAGACGAATAATAAGACAGGAAAATACAGAAAAGCCTGCGCCAAAACCCAAATGAATCAGAAGAGCATGCGCCAAAATCACAGGGAGAAAATAAATAAAAACCAGAAAGAAGGGATAAGAAAAAAAAGGAAAAAATTATCCAAAATGGCATGCATCAAAGGAGAAATACACATCGTGCAACCAAAATGAGCGAGAGGAGCATCCGAAATGAAGGAAAAAAACAAAACAAAAACAAAAAAACCCTATAGCTCCATTTACAGAGAAATAACCAGACAAAATAGAGAAATCTAGCAAAAAAGAGGAAGAATAAGCAAACCCAAAAACCAAAAGAGGTGAGAAGTCCATTTACAGACAAGTCACCAAAGAAATCAAACCGAAAATGAGAAGATGAAAGACGCAAGGAAGGAACCACCAAAAAAATAAAAAAATAAAAAAAACAACAGACCCTAGAGCACCATTTATAGAGAAATCAGCGAAGAAAATAAAGAAATCAAACAAAAATCAGGGAGAATGAGGAAACCCAAAAAACAGAAGAGGCTAGGGGTGGAAGCAAAGAACCACCGAGAAAGGCCCCAAACCCAAAATGAAAAAACCAAAGATGCAAAGGGTGGGTAATTCGTGTTTGTGTGTCGTGTTCGGCCGACACGACACGATTGTAATGAACACGAACACGACATGATTAATAAATGTATTAGAAACTTAAATACGAACACAAAATGTTAATAACACAATTAACACGACACGACACGACACACGAACACAATTATTAAACGTGTCATGACAGGCCGACACGGAAAAAAACATTTATGACTCGTTTATGACCCAATTAGCAAAAATAGAAGAATTTTATATTTTATTCAAAACTATATTAATTGACTACTTAATATCACTTATAATTAAAATCATGCATAATAGCTAGCACACATTAAAATATCTAAATATCAAACACAAACACACACATATATATATATATGATATTACTAGATTATCAAGTATATATGTTTCAAAACATATCAATTACCAAGCATCCAAAGAAATTTGAAAACATAACCAAGTACATTTAAATAAGTTTAAAAACATAACTAAATATTTGAATGTTTAAGTGCATAAAACATAAAATAAATATAAGAAAATGTCTTTTTTGAGCCTTGAGGTTGAATGCCCAACTACGCTCTAAAAACCAAAATTAGTTTCCAATTGCTTTAACCTATTCATGAAAAAAGAAAACATTTTATTAATAAAAAGAAATTTATAGCTTGGGCATGCCACAAGGAAATTCTTATTACCTTCCATACTTTGGTTTGCCTCTAAAAAAACTTTTGTTATGGGTTCTTAGCAATAGGAGTAGGAAGTGAAGTCACAACATTTGTTGTAGAAACCTTGCCCTTAGAGTATTCAGTAAACAACAAGTTCAAATTTCTCTTAACTTCTAAAAACTGAGGTGACCCTTTCATTCCATAAACATTGCCATAAGCATAATTGTGATGCCTCCCGCCCTTGCGGCGGGTCGCCAACCTTATACTACTACTAGTAGGCCAAAATATTGTATAATCCATTACTTTTTACTTGACTATCACCTCGTTATATCACGTTCTTACACAGGTGAATTTTTTTTCTTTTTTTTTTTTGCTAACCTCTGAGTTCTCAACATGTTCCTTAGCATGTTCTTTTGTTATATTAATGTTACATCTAGCTAATACTTTGTGATTTCAGATATGGAAATAATCCCTGAAACTTATCTTAACTTATTATAGTCTGATGATCTTTACTAACACCGTACCATTTCTTTCTTAATACTTAATACACAAACTTTTGTTCTACATTACATTACTTCTGCAGTGGAATTTTTCCTACGCGGGCGAAGTAGACACCACTCCCGTAAACCTATGACATATCCGCCACCTTGCATCAGCCAGTCCATCAAACAGAACTATTATATAGCTGGCTGTTTACTTGTGCTACCTGCAACACGAGTAAATTGATGAGCATATGCCCAACAAGTATAGACATGCAAACATCTTAAAACTAGTAAAATTGTATAATGTGTCATAATGTAGGAATGCACACGTGAATATGTTTCCTTCGCAAACATGCTTTAATAGCCGGGATCTCTTACTCTTTGAGATTTCCTCCCTTGGGAGGCCGACGACCCGTCAGTCTTTTAACTTTACCGAACTTTGGATCTACATTTCAAAGTATCTTAAACTTTACTGAATGCTATGCAACGCTTTCTCTACGTGTACATGCTTAACATGAGATGCATAATGCTTCATGCATACCTTAAACTGAGCATTAGGGTAACTGTATGTTGCCTTTCTGTAATCTAGGGAACTAAGCCCTCAAACACTCAATATCACATAAACTTAGAAATATAAGCAATTCTATAATTCTAAATCTATCCTACAGTTTACTCGAGTACAGACAAACATATATGTCTATACTTACTAATAATCTGCTAGTATTCCCGCTTCTTGAGAATTCTTCCTTCTTGCTTCGGTTTTTATGCCAAAACATGTGTCATGGAAATCGGTATCAACTTCTTATTCTCAATATCAAAATTCCCCAGATTTAGATTTCTCAATCCAATCTCAAACTCATTTTTGAATTTTATTCCTCTAAGCCGAACTTTCTAGCTTAAGAGGAAAATTCCACAATTTGTGTGTCTTGATTTCTGAACCTCAATTTACTCATTTATGGATCTTAGAACTATTATTCATACTCAAAAATTAAATCCATAACTTAATACTTACTATCTAGGTTTAGAAAATTTCGGCAGAGTTCCGCCTAGTTTTTCCTCGTTACCCGAGCTTCCAATAGCTCGTTCTAACTTTCAATTTCAGTTCTTTGAGTCAAGATTCATAATTCTCAACAAAAATTCCAGCTCCAAAACTGAACAAAACACAAGTTTTTCTCATCAAGAGGCTCACTGATTTTTAGGTCAAAATCCACCATAACCCCGTTCAATCGTTTCAATTCTTACGCCATTAGACTCCTATCACGGTGATCTATAAAACCTCAGCTTCAGTTTTTTCTTTAACAGAAGTTTTTTGAGATTGGTTACTATTCATCCGAATAAAAAATCATAGAATTTACTATGAAAAACCCAAAATCTTACCTCTATGAGTTGAGATTTCCTGCTAGAATACCACGGGTTTTGATTCTACCGGACTGAACGGAAGAAATTTCAATAAAAACGCTTGATTCTCTTGATTTCTCTTTCATTTCTCTCTCTCCCTCTTGGTTCGGCCACTCTAAGGAAAAGAAGAACACATTTGGCTTCTATTTTTCTTCCTAAGCCTTTTTAAGAAACAAAATAATTTTTTATTAGTCTTTTTTTTCTAGTAATTTCCAACTAAAAGACAAAATAATTTTTTATTAATTTTTTTCTATTTCTTTCCAACTAAAAGAAAATGCTTTAATTCTCATAATTTAATTCTACTTAAGTTAAATACTTAAATTTGAGTGGTAAGTTCCTCAAATTTTTCTTATTGAGACCCAACTTTCCGTTTCTTAAAACGAGTCTCTTTCCAGTACCAATAATCTCCCCCTCGGTACAGGTTCTATACTGCATTTCTGGACTACCGGGTACCCCGGGTCAAACTTCTCATATCCATCCCAATTCTTTTGGGCATCTCATTAGTCAATTTCTTTTTCTGAAATATTCATTTCAATCGATCCAGAATTGCTCAAAACGCTTACCCTTACGATACTAGTTTTTGAGCTATTTCTCGCTCTAACTGACTCGAGAAAATTTTGTTTCAAGAACTATTGCTATTTTCTTTACTTCTAAGATTTCTGCTCTTTTTCTAACCTGTCATTTGGTCGCATACCAAATTTTTCAGTTTTTCAGAACTGAAATAAAACTGCTAAAATTTCTATTTTTTCACTAATATTGCACTATGCATAACTGATATTTATGAATTTCCTCTAAAGAAATATTCGTATTATAACTTTACACATTCCGGGAAATTTTGTCCCGTACATAAAATTTCTATACAACATTCTCTCGGTCAAGTCAAAATTTTACTACTTACAATTCCAGAAAGAATTACGGTCAAATGCTAGACTATCCGGATTGGACCAAAATTTTCCCGGTCATTACAATAATCTACAAAAGTCAACTTGTAACGAGGATCAAGCACTATCGCAATTGCCAATATCAAACTAAAATCTTTCCATTTTGGGACCCTTTTACATATTTCACACTCTCATGAATCTTTTTAACCATTGAATCAATATATTTCAACCCTTCTTGCACTACAAGGTTCAAAACATGGGCACAACAACGAATATGAAAAAAAGAACCATCAGAAATAAGTGCATTTTTTTTAATCAATTGATTTTTCAACATATCAACAGACACATCATTAGCAGAGGCATTGTCTAAAGTAAGAGTGAAAACTTTGTATTCAATTCCACACTCACACAATAAGGCATAAAGTTTTTCAGACAATGCAATACCAATATGTGGTGCTGGCATAAAGCAAAAATTTAAAATCCTCATTTGCAATACCCAATCTTTATCAATAAAATGGGCAGTCAATGATAAATATCCATCTGTAACTATGGAAGTCCACAAATCAGATGTCAAACAAATTCTATCGGGGCTCAACTCCAACATAGATTTTATTCTTGCTTTTTCCCAAGAAAATATTTTTTGGACATCTGCCTTTAAAGTATTTGTAGTTACCAAAGTTATCTCATGATGCAAATATTGGTAAGTTGCCCTAACATCTTCATAATCAACAAAGGAGAATGGAAGGTCATGCAAAATGAGTACTACCGATTCTTTTGCATTTTTTTTGGCTAATCTGCCGATTCTTTTGCTTTATCTTGCAGCAAATCACTTTATAATTAATTAAAAAGATTACAAGAGTAGCATAACCAAAAAATTGAGAAAAGAAAAATACCTTGTCAATCTTACCAGGATTACTTCCTCCCCTCGTCGCTTTTCAGAAGAAAAATTGAGAATAGAAAAATACCTTCTCAATCTTATTTGCTGAAGAAATGGGAAGGGAAATACCTGAAACGGCGGGAAAGAGAATGAGAGAAGAGACTAGGTCAGAAGTAGGGGTCCCGGCGGTCCCCAGGGTTCCCTGGGGTACCCAGGGGTCCTAGCGGTCCCCGGGTGTCCCAGCAGTCCCCGGGCGTCCCAGCGGTCCCTGGGGGTCCCGGCGGTTCCCGTGGCTCCCGGCGGTTCCCGAGGGTCCCGAGGTACCCCGGGGGTCCCAGGTGTCCTCACGTCCCCCGGGGATCCTGGCGGTTCCCAAGGTTCCCCGGGGGTCCCCGGGGGTTCTCGAGGTCCCCGGGGGTCCCGGGGGTTCCCGGGGTCCTAGGGGTACCCGGGGTCCCCGGGAGTCCCAGGGGTCCTAGGGTACCCCGGGGGTCCCCGTGGGTCCCGGGGGCCCCGGGCGTCCCGGTGGTTCCTGGGGTTCCTCGGGGGTCCCGGGGTTCCCGGCGGTCCTGGGGTTCCCCAGGGTCCCGGGGGTTCCCAGGGGTCCTTGGGCTGGCGGGGGTCCCAGCGGTCCACGGGGCCCCGGCAGTCCTTGGGGGTCCCGGCGGTCCTCGGGGGTCCCTGGGGGGCCCGGCGGTCCCAGGGTTCCCGACAGTCCCCGGGGGGTCCCGGAAGTCCTCGGGGGTCCCGGCGGGCCCCAGGGGTCTCCCTGGGTCCCGTGGGTCCCGGGCTCCCCGGGGGTCCCCGGTGTAACGATCGGGAAAATTTTAGGTCTAATCCGGACAGTCCCGTATTTGACTGAAATTCTCGCCGGAACAGAAAGTAGTAGATTTTCAGCTTGGTCAAGGAAATGTTATGTAGAAACTTCATTTACGGGGTAAAATTTCCCGAAAAGTGTAAAGTTATAATACAAATATTTTTACAGGGAAAATTCATAAATATCAGTTGTGAATAGTGAAATATCAGTTAAAAGTTAAAAATTTTAGCGAGTATATTTTAGTTATGAAAAACTGAAATATTTGGTATGTGACCAAATGACCAATTAGAAGAGTAGAAATATTATAAGTAAGGAAAATAGCAAGGCTCCGTTTGGAACCTGTATCCTGGCTCAGGATTCTGGGTCACGTGGGAGAATCCACGTTTGGTGGGCTAAAGTCTATCAACTAACCCAGAATCAAAAGAGAGGCTTTTCAGATCACTTGGATCCTAATTCTAAAATTAGGGGGGGCCTGATTCAGCCCGTTCCCAAATCAGAGCACAGTGCTCCCCCGTCCCCCCGAGTAATGGTTTTTCCCCTCCCGAGTAATGACCCCCACCCACTCCTACCCCAACGCACTCCCACCGACCATTTTTCCCTTGGCTAGAAAATCTCCAGCTTTCTCTGTAACTTCACGTGTGAGTTTGCAGAGCATCCCAACTTTTTGATTTTTCTCCTCTCTTTTCTTTCGGTTTTCACTCCTCTTCCCCATGGAGTCCTCTTTACATTCACATCCCAACCCACGGCGGACCCCTCTTCTGGTGTTGATGAGAACTCGAGTGATTGTGAGCAATCGACGGAAGCTCCACATTCGGTACCAATTTCGCCGATACTATGAAGGTAAGGCCATTTATCACCTTCACCAGAGAGGAAACAGACGGGGGATTTTCAAGAGTACTACATCTGTCTTTGGAGCACTGTCGGCGGTGTCCTCCATCTCCTCGTCAGACTCAAATCAGGTTAGGGTATGTCATCCTCACTTTTTTCAAATTTGTGCGTAAATATCATTACCTGGAATGGGAGATGTTCGAACGGCAGCATGTGTGGTTTTTCTCTTGCTTATATTTTTCCAACAGACTGCTTCTTCATTATTTTGTTGACGTTTCTGTGGTGTGTACATATCAGGAAGTGGATTGATTTATGGCCGATTAGTTTGTTGTGTGTCACGAGAGAATTTTGCTTCCTCTGTTTTCACTTTGCTGCTTATGTTGATGGATTTTCTGGATCTGATTTGAGATTTGGTCTATAGTGGTAGAAGAATAGTCGTTGTGGGTTGATTGTGAATTGTGATTTTTCTTCCTCTTTTGCTTTGCTTCTGCATGCCATTGCCTTATGGCCTTCGCAGTGTGCTCTTCTAGCACCGCCCTCTTGAAATTTGATCCATCTAATTATATGCGCACATATTTATAAGCCATCAGTCGTATTTTGTAACTTACTCAGCATGCATAAACGGGAATTAATTATAAAACTTTAGCATGTGTGTGTGAGTGCGCTTTTGTAAATCCATGCATACCTGCCTTACAAGAGCATACAAAGAAAGAGTAACATAGCTGCAAATTAGTTCAACTGTGACTCTGCAATTAATGAAAAAGATCATTGAAATTGATTTCTAACAATGAAACAAATATATAAAGTTTTTTTTTCATGTTCTTGTTTCACATTAGTTGATCTATTGCATCCTTTCCAGTTTTTGTTTTCAAGTTTTAGTATTTTCTTTTGTTTAAGTTTTTGATAATCTTGCCGAGTGATTCTACTCATGTGAATATGACTGCTATATTATGATAACTCTCCCTCTCATTTTCAAGTTTTATTTTCCATAATCTTGCCGAGTTTTGTTTAGTATTAGATGGTTTTTTTGTCTTGTATCGTACGGTGGTGGACTGTTTGTGCTTCTTAAATTGTCGGTCACTCCTCTTTCATGTTCTTGTTTGTGATTTTTTTGTGGGTTTCACTTTTTTGTGGTTTGAAGCTTGTGCCCTGTTTTTGCACGCATTGGACTCCTCTTACTTGTCCTATGCATATGTAGATGCCTAAGAAAAACCCCGAGGAGACGCCGTAGTATTGGAATCCTACAGCAGAGGAGTTTCTACTTGAGCGTCTATACGAATACAATGACATAAACCATGGGAAGGTACCAGATTCTCGGGACTACAAGCAATGGGCTGCTCGGATGGCCACTTTTTTTAATGGATATGTACCCGACGGTGATCGACTGAGGGAGAAATGCCGCCGACTTGGCAACCTTTACTCAGCGTATAAAACACTGCAAAACCATACTGGAGTAGGGTGGGATCCTATTACTAAAACTTGTACATGGTCGGAGGAACTGCGGACATCTCTTTGTAAGGTTATATGTGTGATTCATTGCGCCTCCATTAGTGATAATGCGCTAGAGGTTACACTTTCATAGGTAAGTATAAGAAACTTACCAATTTCATTCTAATTTTGTTAGAGACATCGTGAAGCGAAAACGTTGTTCACACACGGTTTGAAGCATAATGAGACGTACTTGGCGGCCGTTTTCCCTTCAAGAGTTATGGCGTCCGGTTCAACCGCATATCACTCTATCACCCATGTAGAGCCAACGGCTGATGTTGCTGCTGGGGATGAACAACCACAACCTCACCAGAATGCTCTTTTCAAAAACAGTGATGATGATCAAATGCCTACTGAGCTTCGCAGCCGCGTGGAAAGTTTTGCAAGGCAGACGACATCCAATATCACCTCATCATCACGGGTGATAAGAAAGAAACACACAAGGGCACGCAAATCCAATGACAGTTCATGGGAGGAGATGTTTGAATTCGTTAAGGACATGCGCGACGATTTGTGAGTGGACATTCATTCAAGCAAAGAAACCTTGCCGAGTAACAACATTGTCAATGGACCAAATGAAATGGATATGATCATAGTGTCACTCAAGGAAATGGGAATTGACCTGCGTACGTATGCCCATGCGTTTGAAAAAATAATGGCGTCCCCCACGTGACGGGCAGCATGGCATAAACTAGATGAACCTGTTAGGAGGGTTTTTTTAAACGACTTTGTTGATGTGCCAAAAACCCCCTATCCATATCAGGTGCCTAATCCATATAGTCAGGCACCACATAACTTCTCTCCCGGACCAAATCCATACACCCAACAGCCACAGTCCTTCCAGCAGCCATCAAACCCCTATAGTCAGCCCCCTAACCCCACCAGCCTCCACCAGCCTACTAGCCACCACCACCCTTCAATCCACCTAGCCCGTAGATGTCTAGTATGATGTTTCTATTTACAAACTTAAGTTATATTAAATGGTCGATTTTCCCTTGCTATTAGACCACGGATTAGTCTAGCCTACCATGTTGTCGTGTGTAAGTGAGATTTCGAGACTATTGTTGCTGTGCCAGTTTACTTTCATTATTTGTTGTATGAGACTATATTCTATACTATTGTTGTAGACTGTGTTGCTATATTCTATTAAATGGTGGTTTTTTCATTATAAACTATTGTATGGGAAATTTTTATTATTCACTGTTGCTCTTCTTGGGTGCTCTAGAAATGGAGCACACGGCAGGTGTGGGCTGACTTGGTAAGAGGGCTGCTATTGCTCTGGAATTGGAGCATCAGCAGGGGGTTATGGCTGGGGAAAGGGGCTGTTGTTGCTCTGGAATTGGAGCATCAACAGGGGGGTTATGGCTGGGGAAAGGGGCTGCTATTACTCTGGAATTTGAGCATTAGCAGGGGGTTATGGCTGGGGAAAGGGGCTGTTGTTGCTCTGGAATTGGAGCATCAGTAGGGGGTTATGGCTGGGGAAAGGGGCTGCTGTTGCTCTGAAATTGGAGCACACGGCAGGGGAGGCTTAGTAAGGGGGGCTGCTGGTGCCCTGGAAGTGGAGCTCACGGCAGGGGGGGTTATGGCTAGGTAAAGGGGGCTGCTGGTGCCCGGGAAGTGGAGCTCACGGCAGGGGGGTTATGGCTAGGTAAAGGGGGCTGCTGGTGCCCGGGAAGTGGAGCTCACGGCAGGGGGGTTATGGCTAGGTAAAGGGGGCTGCTGGTGCCCGGGAAGTGGAGCTCACGACAGGGGAGTTTATGGCTTAGTAAGGGGGGCTGTTGGTGCCCTGGAAGTGGAGCTCACGGCAGGGGGGTTATGGCTAGGTAAAGGGGGCTGCTGGTGCCCTGGAAGTGGAGCTCACGGCAGATGTGGGCTAGAAAATGGGGGCTGTTGTTGCTATGTTGTTGCTCTGGTTATGTATTTTTTTCTGTTTCAGGCGTTGTTCATTATGCTTCTACCCTGGTCTTTATTTCTCATTGCTTATATATGAAATGCTATCGGCTGCTCACCTCCATTAACGTTCATTCTAGACATTGAACAAGAGTGAAACCATGCCCATGATGATATTGTCACTAGGATGGTTTTTATTTAATGACAATGTTGATGCTATGTGTTAAATTTTGAACCAACGGGATACAGCTTGAAAATGAGGAACGCGATAGACTGGCCTCTGCAAGGCGTCGACGGAGATTTAAGGCCGCAATAGGCGTTGCCACGGCTACAGCCGCTTATTTGTCTATTGACATTGTAAGAAGGCCGATGCACAATTCGGCATTAAGGGGCATGGACAAGATAAATGAGCTGTTAGCAAACAGTAATGAGAATGCAATGTTCAACAAAGTGCGTATGGGACCACGTGATTTTATGATACTATGTGAAATGCTAACTGATAAAGGGTTGCTACGACCCTCATATAACATGAGCATACCTGAACAATTATTTGTGTTCTTAACAATCATTTCACAAAGCCAAAGTAATCGTCAATCACAAGATGCCTAGCAACATTCAGGGGAGACTACATCACACAGATTTACTGAAGTTTTAGATGCTATTTGTGCACTACATGAAGAATTCATTAAGCCCCCAAATTATGACAAAGTGCCCAAATTTCTATGTGCCAACCGTCAGAGATATGGTACATGGTTCGACGTAAGTCGTGTTACTCTTTTACGTATAATTTTTAACTACATATAATTGATTTCCCCTAATAATACGTCGATAATTATGTTTGTGTGAAACTTATGTGCAAAACTTTTGCTTGAAATGGTCAGGACTGTGTAGGCGCACTTGACGGTACTCATGTACCTTGCACACCAATTGGTGTACATAATCCAGCAGCTTATCGAAATAGAAAGGGTGTGAACTCGCAGAACGTATTGGCAGCCTGTTCATTTGATATGAAGTTCACATACATATTATCTGGTTGGGAAGGTTCAGCCCACGATGCTCGAGTGCTCACGGATGCGCTTGACAATCCTAGGTCTCAGTTCCAACGTATCCCACCAGGTTACACTTATGTCTTCTTACTTATGCCTATTTATTGTTACCGACCTTCAATTTGCAGCCTAATTTGGATATGCTATACAGGAAAATACTATCTTGTTGATGCAGCGTATGCGAACAATGATCATTTTCTCGCTCCGTACAGAGGGGGGACTTACCATTTGCCTGATTACAGAAGGAGAAGTGGTGGATTTCGGGGACCTAGGGATATTTTTAACTACAAACACTCATCATTAAGAAATTGTATAGAGCAAACATTTGGGGTTTGGAAGGCTAGATTCCCTATCCTAAGGCGGCCTAATAATACATATCCAATGGATAAACAAGTGAAAATTTCAGTTGCCTGTGCAATACTACATAATTTCATTCGCATGGTTAATGAGGGGGATCCGCTTCTAAGTCAATACGACCGGGATGGTGTACCTGTAAGTGAAATAGATCCAAACAATGAAGATGAATTTGATGACGATGACAATGATGGTAATGTCCCTGAAGGCCCAGTTGTAACAGCAGGTAGTGTTAGTCATACAGAGATGGGTCGTTTCAGGGATCGCATTACGAATGAAATGTGGGTAGAATAACAGGGAAGCCGTGGAAGACAAGTTTGAAAATATATAACAGCAATGACAATTTACCTCTGTTATTTGCCTAATTTTTGGCTAATGCACTATTTTTTTCCATTTATTTGTGTTTTTACTTATTATAATTTTGAGTTACATTTTTTGCATTTATTTCTCTCTAATATTCGTTTTCTTACTTATATTCCGAATTATATTTTTAAAAATTACATGTAACGTAATTTACATGGCCAAAAGATGGTTATTATTTTTGTCATGGTTCAAAATCAAGAAAACAACACAACCAAACACTAGTTCGAATCATGATTCAGGTTAGAATCAGAATCATGCTTGCACACATCCAAACAAAGGTTCAAATTGTTGGTCTCCGGATCGAATCCAGATGCGGAAGCGCGGTGGTGCGGGGGAGAAGAGGCGGATCGTGTATAACAAAAATTTTCATAAAACTTTTGAGATACTCTATAGATTATATTAATTTATGCACGAATAAATTAATCTCATTAACTTATATATATCAAGAACTCAATCAGGAAAAATACCTGGAAGCCGACTCGGATGATAACTTGAGTTCTTTGACCACGAACAGTCCTTGCTCCAATCTTTGTGTTTAGAAAACCAATGTCTTCCACGTCAATTCCTAGAATCCACGAAGATGTGTGTGTGGGCACACATGAGACAAAACGGGTTACAATAAACACTCGAATTTCCACAAACACCATCACATGCACGATGTGGAATTTTTGGAGAAAAATTTTTCCTTCCTTTCTCTCTTGAGAATTTCGGCCAGCCTTAACTCTTAGGGCTGAAAAATTGTTTCCAAAATATCTATAGAGAAATTTCGGCTACCTCTAAAATTAGGGCAAAAAACCATTCCGAAAATTGTCTCAAAAATAGTATTTATAGAGTAGAAGTCAAACTTCTAGAAGGAATCCAATCTCTATCTCTAAGATAAAGCTTGTTAATTATCTCCTATTTGAATTTTAAACCAAATCTCCTCTTTTCCTCTATCCTATATGGCCGGCCATTCTAAGGGGATTTTCATCCCTGTGTGGCGCCAATATCAGATAGGGAAGGAAGAGAAAATCATCATTTATCCTGTAGTCCAATTTTGACTCAAATTCAAATTCCAATTTAAGTCAAACTTAAATTAATTTGAATTCTAAATTGAACAACTTATCAAATAAGTTTAAATGGATAAATCTAGAGGTGTTCAAATTCAAATTTAAATAATCACATTAATTAAATAATAATTAATTCTTAATTAATTATTTTTGATCTAAACTGTGAAGTGTCTATTTGATATAGTCATTGCATATAGATCAATCTTCCATAAATAATTCATAATTAGAGCAAGGTAAAATCCGTTAACCTCTCTAATTACTTCTTTATCCTTGAGCACCATTGATTCTCTAATGGAGAGTGATTCATAAAACACATTCATGAATCGGAGCTCCTACTGGTCCAAGTACCGAATCAACCCTCAAGAGAATTATTTATCTACTTCTTTCTTAAGAAGGAATGGATTCCATCTCGTGTAATAACATTCACGGCTACCTACTTCATCATGTCTCCAAAATACAAGGAATAGGATTCAGGATCTCAGAATCCGTACCGAGTAAATCAAAAGACACAAATCCATAAATAGGAGTCTGTTAAGAACTCAGGATTAAGATCATCCTATATATGACCATCGGTAGACTCAATTAGAATTTCTATACTTAACGGAATTATTAGAAATTCATATTGTGTCTGTGTCCTTGTTCCACATAATCTCATTATGCGAAATACACTCATTCAATATCTCACCATATCAACAGTGCGGATAACACCGTTCCATTCTAAATGGGAATGACATGTATTAATAATGTTTTAATTAAAGATTCCAAACTTTAATTAAATTCATTATGAACATTGCTTTTTGATTATTATCCTTAAACATTATCCTCTCGTATATAACACTTATACACAATGTTTAAGGTTACATAAATAATCATGGAATTTTTATTGATATTCATAAAATATTCATAAATATATGCACATAAAATAAAGAATAAACTCCTTTATTAAATAAATAATAAATATCCTATTACATCTCATGCTTCTAGGACACCATTCCCAACACAAATCACCATGAATCATGATTTAAATCATGAATCATGATTCTGAATCCAAAGACTAAAATCACCCTGATTTCAATCCTTATACCAAACGGGCACCAAAAGTTCCTGAAACAGGATTTTCCCGAGTCAGTTAAAGCGGGAAACTGCTCAAAAACCCGTACCGCGAGGGTACGCGTTTTGGGCAATTCTGAATCAATTAAAATGAGAATTTCATAAAAAGAAAGTGACTAATGAGATACCCAGGAGAATTGGGTTGAACATGAGAAGTTTGACCCAGGGTGCTCGACAGTTCAGAAAAGTAGTACAGAACCTGCACCGGGTATGAAATTATCGGTATCGGAAAGAGACTCGTTTTGAAAAACGGAAAGTTAGGTCTCGTCAAGAAAAATGTGGGGAACATAGAACCACTTAAGTTAAGTGTTAAACTTAATTAAATTAGTAAAATTTAATTATGAAAATTAAAGTAATTTCTTTAATTTAGAAAGTAATAAAAAAATAATAATATAATATTCATTTTGTTCTTAAGAAGGCTTAGGAAGGAAAATTAGAAGACAAAGTATTCTTCTTTCCTAAAGAGTGGCCGACCAAGAGAGAAAAAGAGGGAAACAAGGGGAAATCCAAGGAATCACCCGTTTTCATTGAAATTCCTTCCGTTCAGTCCGGTAGAAACATAACCCGAGACGTTCTAGCGGAGAATCTCAACTTTTAAAGGTAAGATTTCAGATTTTTCATGAGAAACTGCATGCTTTTTTCATTTTTGATGAATAGTAACTCATCTCGAAAAAAATCTGTAAAATTGAAAAATGAAACTGAGGTTTTGTCGGGGACTGTGATAGGAGTCTAATGTGTAAGTATTGAAACGATTGAACAAAAATTTTTGAATTAACACTAAAAAATCCGAAAACCCTAGAAATGGAGAAAATGTGTTTGTTCAATTTTATGTTAGAATCTGTGTTCAGGAATGTGAATCTTGACTCCAGGTAATGAGTTATTGAAAACTCAGGAAACGAGAAAAATAAGGCGAAACTCTATCGAAATTTTCTAAAATCTAGATAGTAAGCAATGAGTTAGTAATTCGATTCTAGAGAATGAATAACCGTGTTAAAGCTCGGAAATGAATAGATTAAGATTCAGAAAATGAGATACACGAATATGTGTAATTTGCCTCTTGAGCTAGAATTCGGCCTAGAGGGGAAAAAGATTCAGAAATGAGTTGAAATAGATTTAGGAATCTAAGTATGAGGAATTGTGATTTGGAATAGGAAATTTATACCTATTTCCATGAAACAGGTTTTGGCACGAGAGCCGAAACAACGAGAAAGAACTTCCAACAAGCGGGAATCCTAGCGGATTATCTGTAAGTATAGACATATATGTTTTTCTAGACTTGAGTAAATCGTAGTTAGACTTAGAATTATAAATTTGCTTATGTTCCTAAGTCTATGTGATTATACGTGTTTGGAGGGCTTAGTGCCCTAGATTGCATAAAGTCGACATATGGTTACCCTTATGCACAGTTAAAGTATGCAAGAAGTATTATGCATTTTATGTTAGCATGTGCACGTAGAGAAACGTTGCCTATCATTCAGTAATGTTTTTGACACTTTGAAATGAAAAACCCAAAGTTCAGTAATGTAAAAAGACTGACGGGTCGTCGGCCTCCCAAGGGAGAAAATCTCAAAGAGTAGAGATTCCGGCTAGACCAGACAATAAATAGGGGCCCAGGCCCACAGTAACAAGAAAAGTAAGCAGGGGCCCAGGCCCACAGAATTAAGAACAGAAAGACAGAAAGCAGATTTTAAAGCATGTTTCATGTGCATTTTCGCATTATGACACTTGATACAGTTTTACTAGTTTATGATGTATGCATGTTTATACTTACTGAGCGTTAGCTCATCAGTTTACTTGTGTGCAGGTAACAAAGGTAAGTAGCCAGCCATATAGTGGTTTTGCTTGATGGACCGACGGGGGCAAGGGTGGCGGAAATGTCATGGGTACATGGGAGTGGTCTCCACTACGCTCGCTTAGAAAATAAATTTCCACTGCAGATTAATGTAACATAGAATACGAGTATGTATGTTCAGTTTTAAGAAGAAGATATTACAACCATTGTCTTAGTAAAGAACAACAGACTGTAATAAGTTAAGACGAGTTTTCGGGGACTCGTTTGATATCCGAATCCTAAGTAATAGCAAGATATGTTATTAGCGTAATGACATAACATGTTAAGAACCCGAGGGTTAAAGTAAAGAAAAAAAAATTACCCGTATCTGAACGTAATTTAAAGAGACGATAGTCTAGAAATGAATAATAGATTAGACTATAACTCAGCTTATTAGTAGTAGTATAAGGTTGGCGACCCGCCGCTAGGGCACGAGTCGTCACACCCGGGGGTCCCCAGTGGTCCTGGGGATCTCCGGTGGTCCCGGGGTCCCTGGGGGTCGCGGGGGTCCCAGGGATTCTGGGGGTCCCGGAGAGCCCGGGGCTCCCGGGGGTCCAAGCACCAAGAATAGCCCCATCCAATGTAACATCAAATGACGAAAATGCCGCCACCAAGAATGAGAAGAACATAAGAAAGAAGATGGGCATTTTGGAGAGAGAAATTTCACTGTACAATGTACAGTGAATCGTCATTGCACGAACAGTGAAAAGGGGGTCTCTTTTAGTATACGTATAATATGATGAAATAAAATTAAAAAAAAAAAAAAAAAACAGATAAAAGAGATTCATGTATACGCTCTATAAAGCATCTTTAATTCTTTATACAATCTCTTTACTAGTCATTGGTTAAAGAAACAGGATGAAATCCATTTATTAAGTGTATCTCGAATTAGACTTAGAAGCTCCTAAAGTATTAGGTCAATGTTTGATCTTGATAATTACTGTTCTACACCATAATATGTAAAAAAAAAAAAAAAAAAAAAAAAAGTATATAGACATTTTATTGTGTAATAATAATGTTAGAAAGATGTAGTGAAAATAAATTTAGTTATTTTAGCCTTGTGTAGCACATTTTTAAAGTCATTATAACATAAAATAAATGTTATGTTACATTACTTATGTTTAAATTTTATAATCTAGAATTTATTTTTGCGAAGGACAAAATTAAGATGAATCTAGTAAATTTATAGTTGAATCTGCCATCCTCCCATGCAAAAAAAAGTACATAAACTTAGCTAGTGCTAAAAGTTACATTGTTACACTGATCTATCAATCAACATTAATTTTTGTTTAATTATTGGTTTTTTCTGTAGGCATTCTCATAGAGATATTTTTATAATTATTATGAACTTTTTTTTTGGTCGAACATAATTATTATTAGTTAATTAGTACGACCCAAGAAAAAGAAGCCGAAGTAAGGGTAAAAAGTTTCAAAGAGAAGGGAGAGTGGCCTCGCAAACGATAAAAAGTTTCTTTTTTTTTCCTCCTTTAATGTATGGGGATGATAAAAAGATGTACAAATGAAGTGATTAGTGCTGGAACTTTAGACGGGTCGCCCGCGACCGTCCGAAAATACTGAGTTTTTGCTCGAGCCCGAGCCCGACCCACCTGAAAAATTCAGGCCGCCTGCCCGAGCCCGAAAATGCCCTTGAACGGACCGCGGGCTTATATTTGGCTGTCCGAATCCGGCCGGGCTGCCCGAGCCCACCCAAATAGGCCGAAATTTTTTTAATATTTTTTAATATTTATAATTATTAAGTTAGTTTGTGTTAAAATTATATAAAAATCAAAATCAACGGGAATACCACTATAACCAAAAGGATCCATTACAAAAAAATAAGAGCGATTTGAGAGAGAGAGCTTTAGGATAATGTGATAGTTTTTAGAAAATTTGTGAGAGTTTTTAGAGATTGAGAGAGATTGAGAGAAATTGAGAGGGATTGAGAGAGTTTGAGTGAGAAAAATGTGTGGGGGATGGAGGGGTATTTATAGGGAAATTTTTAGGTTAAAAAATTGATTTTTTTAAAAAATTCAGGGTGCAACGGCTACTTTAGGAATCAGCGTGTCAGGTTCGGGCGGCTACGGTCAAACAACTAGCCATTGGACGGGTTTTCGGGCAAAATTTGGGTTTTCGGGCTTATTTTCTGGTCGGGCACCAACGGTTAGAATTTTGACCGTTTTTCGAGCAATTCAGGCACTCGGGCGGTTTGGGCAATTCAGGCTTGGCCGGAAAAATTAAAAAAAAAAAAACTCCGACGGACGGCGGTTAACGGCGCCTACACGGCGGCGGGCTCCGGCGTGGTGACCAAATTCGGGCTACCCGAGCCCGAGCCCGAATTTTCAAGTTTGGACAAGCTAGCATATGGGCCTGCCCACCGAACCCGAAAAATTCAGGCAGCAGGCCTACACGCCGGCCCAAAGTTCCACCACTAAAAGTGACTAGGATATTGTGCCAATTGTCTCATATGTCCAATTCATGTTGTAAGATTTAGGACTAGAGATTTCATCTTCTCCTTCTTTTTTATTTATTAATTTATTTTTTTTGCGTTGTAGTCTTTAGTCCTAGAAACTTTTTTTTTTTTTTTTTGCTTGAAATTAACTAAAGATTTCAAGGGAAAAAAATCTAGGACTAAAGACTACAACGAAAAAAAAAAGAAGAGAAGATGAAAAAGCCTTCAAATAGGGGGGAAAAAAAGGTAAAGAGTTAGGCCTTGTTCCGCAGAGTGGTTTTTGAGTGAAAAACTCAAAAAAAAGTAACTCGAGTTATAACTTTATTCGAGTTCATGTTCTTTTAAGTTTGAACTTGATTTTGAACTCGAGTTTGAAACTAAAACTTGAGTTCAAGTTTCTCCTTCAACTCGAGTTCAAAAACTCGAACTCAAGTTAATGAATAGTATTTTTTCTATTCTTAAAAATGATATAACTTTTTCGTTTTAATTCTAATTGAGATGATTTTTTTCTATGCGTTAACAATAAAAAGACGAATAAAATTAGACCCATATACCCTATTAAAATTTTCATCAACATTGAGTTTTTATTAAAATACTATCTAAATACAAATTCAAGTTTTAACTTACTCAAACACAAACTCAAAAAAGATTCTTATCTCAAACCATAACTCAAATGTACACAACCAAACACAAACTCAAATTACAACTTCAATTCAAATTATAACTCAAACTCAACTCAAAATCTACACTCAAATTACCTAACTGAAAAATATCAAAAGAACAAACCCTTAGAGTATACTGTGTACTCTACAGTTGTCAAGCATTACGCAATATGTTAGGGTCCACTCCACTCTTTTAAATGACTAGTTTTGAAAATAAATATATGAATGAAAATAAAAATTAACCTTCTTTTTTAAGCTTGAAATAAGGGGAAAAAAAAAAAACATAGGTAACAAGTAAACGAAAAAGTGAAAAGTATAAATGGTTAGGGGCATAAAAAAAAGAAAAATATTCCATAATAGCTGCCTAATAGATATTTATTATTTTGGTGTATGTAATATGTTAAGGGAATATATATGTTACAGGACAATCAATTATGTGATTAATATTCTTTTTTTTGGCAAAACAATTATGTGATTAATATTCTTTGATTAGCTAAACAATTATGTGATTAATATTCTTTGATTAGCAAAATGTGATTAATATTCATAAATGACGAATGATGTGTCTAGGGGAAGAAAAAATAAAAAATAGCTTAGGTGCCACTTGCTTATATTAAAATGAGAAAAATACGTCATAATTTTGTATTAAGTTTAAAAATAAAAAAAGGTTGTCCGAGTATTAGGAAAGGTTCCTTCAATTTACTAATTATACAAAAAATATTCTATAAAGGATTGTTTTTCCCTCTTTGATAAATTCTATTGTTGTGTGGGAAAATGTGGCGGACGCGTGGGCAAAGTATACCGCGACACGTGGCCTTGATTAATCCCCATCAAGCAAGGAACCCTCGACGCTTGCAGACTCATCATACCCCGCTGCGAAGGCCCAAGGACGAAGTCCAAGTTAGGGCGACGATCTTTTGTGGCGTCGACCGATTGCGCCGTCGACGCTAAGGGATGAAGATCTCTCGACCGCAGAAAGGGCTATCGAAGAAGGCGGTTGGGCTAAGAAGTGCTGACGACGAGAGGAACGTTCTTTAGAGGACATAACGGGTTACGTGCAAAAGTGGAGGTGGTCTGCAAGCATTAATTGCGAACTGTCAGACCGCTCTCACAGGGGACAAGAAAGTATTACGGGGAAGCACAGAACCGTAATAGAAGACTAATTAGCTGAGTGAACAGTGCTAATTAGTGGGCTACGTCTGGGCCTACCGAAGGAGAGCACTTAACCCCCTGGGTGAAGAAAGCCCAATATAAAAGGAAAAAGACCCCTAGCAAGGAGGAGGTTGAAAAAAAAAAACTCTAGCTGAGAACAAAAATTGTAAATTGTAACTTACCCCAAACAAAGAAATACAAGATTACCGTGGATGTAGCTCTAAAATTTATAGAGTGAACCACTATAAATTTCCTGGCGTCATTTACATATTCGATTCTCTTAGTAAATACATGCAAACACATATCCATCAATTCCTGATACGTAAACACACACACACGATCGGTAATCCGAGGGAAAACCGAGAGGTAATCCGGTCGGTTTTTTGTTAGTGAAATTTGACCATCAACATCTATCAATGATGTTTAATAATCCCTTAATTACCTTATAATGAAAACAAGCCAAAGAAATTTTAGCTAAAAGATAAAAGAGCCAGAGAAGGGAGAAAAAGAAAATGGCACATTTTTTAAGAGGAAAAAAAAAACAGATAGAAAGTTCTTTTAATAATTTTAAATTTTTAAAATAATTAAAAATAAATTAACATTTTTAATTTAGTCGGTGGCTTTTACTTTGAAAAGGACTGAACCGATTATGACCATCCTTACTTTAAAATAAGAGAGAAAGAGAATCGTTTTAAAAAATGCATCCTAAGGTATCAAACATTTATTGTGTCAGATAAAAGATTGGAACCACTACAAAATTATTGCTCTTAAAATAATTGATCAATATAGCAGAATTTTGAACCATTACATTTTCATTAAATTGCATTAAAATAATCATATATTTCTTAATTCAAAACATCAAGCATTTATTAACTGGGCATAGAAGTGTGGGACCACATGACCCACTATTTAGTTTGTTGAGACTCAATTTATGATTGACATAGTCTGTAAAAGTACATTTATATTTAAAAAAATTGTAATAAAAAATAGTTTTTCAAAATTAAATTAAATAAATAATAAAACGACCTCATAATCTTTTTATTTATAGTTGATTTACATGAAAAAAAAAAGATTTTTTGCTACATAATTTTTTTATGATTGAATTTACGTGGTTAAATAATTTTTTACAAGATAAATTTTTAATTTATTACTATTTATTTTTAATAATTTTTAAATTTACCATTTGCTTTAATTATTTACCGTAAATCTGTCATTTACTTCATTCTCTTTTTTTAAACGGAGCTTTCTATAACAGGAGTAATAACTATTGGTAGTGCATGTTCAATTTATTTTAAATACCCTAGTATTTCTATTTCGTGTGTATCATTACTACATATATGCAAAACCATTCCACAAATTTAGAAATACACAACACTAAAATTTTCAAAATAAAGTATGCAACTCTATTTACCTAGTGAACCTACTTTTTATACTATGTGCTTTTTATTTAGGAAATGCATGAACACTTAACATACATAATTAAAGAGCTTATAACTAGTATAATAAACTTATGATATTTGCTTATAAATATTAAAACAAAAACAACAAATATATGAATTATTAAGAGCGCAATACTACATTCTCAAAAAAAAAAAAAAAAAAAAAAAAAAAAAAAAAAAAAAAAAAAGTTCCATTTTAATGCAGCACGATTCTTTTAGAAAACTCTATGAATCTGGGTGTTTTATATATCAGAGTAAAATTTATCTTTCCAAATCAAACATCTCATTAAATTTCAACTTACCAAAACAACCAAAAGTTAATTTTAACCAAATCAATCCGAATTGATTGTCTTAAAACATTTTCTACAAAAACTCCCATAAATGACTCCTTGCTGCAAATCAAAATTTTCTCAAATCATTCTATCAAAATCCAAGTTTTCAAAACAAGCACAAATAGACTCATAAAAATAGGATTCCTGCACGAAACCAATCTCCAAATCATATCACAACTGCAAATCAATATGCAAATCAATCTAAAATTCAAATCGCCAGCTGTCAGTACATTGCGTATTTTGTTACAACAAAAATGGCAGCAATACTAGAAAGATGTAGAAAATCATGTTCAAATTTCACCAGAGAAAAACAGCTGGACAATGCTCCATGAATCTGGCCATATATACAGAAATATACGAATATCTTCTTGCAGGAGATTTCCATCAATCATAGAGATTTCATATAACGATCAGATCAATTTCAACAATCAAAAAGATCTCACAATCAGCCCAAGTTGACATCTTCAAAAAGGAAATACTCACAATCAGATTTCTCCAAATTCAAGATTTACCAAAAATGAATTGAATTGACAAAACATGCCAATTAATAAAAATCCCAACATAATTTTTTTAGGGTTACACAATACTCAAATTTTAAATTATTAGGGGGAAAAAAAAAAGTTCTACCACGCACTTGCGAGCCATGTTCAAAAAACAAAAAAATCTTAACAAGTGGGAGGTGAAGAATGAACTACAAATGACATTACAGTTATTTTTCCCTAAAAGAATGACAATAAAGGTGTTTCATGACAAGGTTTCTCTATGTATGAGAAGAAAAAATATTACAAAGTTTAATTTTGCTTGTACCAATGCTGGTGCAGTCGTCTTATATTGCTGGCTTGGCATTGTAGTAAAAACACATCTCGTATACAGAGCATCTTATAGTTATAGACTAGCCAAAAGCCCGCACATTGTTGCGGGAAATACTGTTGTATTGTACAAAAAATTAAAAATTTTTATAGTATAGGGCTAGTTTATATATACATATATAAATAGGTAAAGTTTCCAATTCAGTACCGGATTAGAGCGACACATGTATATTTTCTTTAAAAACATGTATATTTCCTCTAAAAACATGTATATTTTCTTTAAAAACATGTATATAGGTGTTTAGATAAATTATAAGTGTCTCATCACATTATACATGTTTTAAGAGGAAATATACATGTTTTAAGGAAATATACATGTATCACTCCAATCCGGTATCAAATTAGAGACAATTCCTATATACATATAGATATATCTATATAATAATGTAGTGTAAATAAAAAAAAAACATACCATATAGACAAATAAGTTTTGATTTGAATAGTAAACGCAAAGAGAACAAAAAATCCAAACATAATATATATACATACATGTGTATATATATATAGAGAGAGAAAGAAATACCTGATTGAAGAAGCTGAAGCGATCTCAGAGTCAATGTGTGAGAGACTGTGAGAGTGAAATAGAATCAAAGAGCGAAGGGATTTGTGCTTGAAAATTCACAACTGCCCACACAAAAAAGCCAACTTAGAAGAAGACAAAATGAAGTGAAGAGATTAGCACTAAAACAGTCTAAAACTTTATAGAAAATACGCTGACAATATACATATAATTCATCAATGAGAACTTCTAAAACAAAATAAATAAACAGAAAAATAATTCCACAACAATCAGATTCGTTTTCTCATTCATTTTCTCTCATCTTTTGGTTTAGAAAAAAAAAAAAAAGAGTGAAAGAAAGTAAACACCAAATAGAGAAAATGGAAGCTTACAGTGCGAAGTAGAGACGTCCCGTCCCTTTCTCAAGCATTCTTGATAGCCTGATAACAAAACCAACAAATCCCATCAATTTTCAATTCAAAACCAAGCTTTTATATTCCACCTAATTTCAGAATTTAAAATAATAAAAAAATCTCCTCAAGCGTCTTTTGCTTAGCTTCTACTTCACTCAAATCCCTAAGAAAGTTAAGAAAAACACAGTTGTTGAAACAAAAATTCAACGTACAGTAGAACCTTTTCAACACAATCTAACTTGTAATTTAAATAACATCAGTATTTGTGAAGCAAACCTTCCAATTGTTTGGCTCACACAGCAACAACACTTTGCACATAAACCATACTCCTTGGCACAACCTAACAACAAAACGAACATAACACACACATTATAAAAACAACTGTAACTTTAATTTTAGAGCAAACATTTAAACAGAAATAAAGGGCAAAAAGCCTGTAATTTAGAAACTAACCGTGACAGAAATTATGGTAAGCCTAACGTACATTACGTTTTGAACAACGTTAGCTGGAACGTTTCAATTGTCACTTTACACATAACTAACCAATCAATACAAAAAATGAATAAAAAAGAAAAAAAAAAAGATCAACATAATAGACATCAAAGCATTTGATGTACTATTTGATCGGTTGATGAGTCCAATATAATAGAGATCAACGCATCTAAGCATGCCTCTTGTTCAAGTACTCCCCTAGTTGATAATATGTTCATCAAATTACACTAAAAAGTGGATCATTCCAATCCTATTTTTTAAAGAAAACCACAGAAAACCAATTCAAGAAAAAAAAAACAAAAAATTTAACAAAAAAAGTTGTATTTGACTTTCATCCATCTTCAAGATTTATTCCAACT
>NW_010367428.1:3751-24115 GCF_000414095.1 Morus notabilis | reverse complement strand
TTTTTCCTTTTTTGAATATAGAAAGCAAATGGCCATTGATCAGAACATAGCCAATGAATCCCACAAACAGAAATTCCATACATATAGGTACAATTATCACCTTGTATATTTATAAATAGGCTTAGCTATGTAATTGATGATTATTGAATACAATTTCAGTATTATTCCCACTCTTGATTTCTTCTTCCTCATTCCTTTCTCAAATTTCTTCCTAATTTCTCTTCTAAATCTCTTCCCTTCCTCTTCTTTTTCTTCTCTCTTTAGTTCTACATCACCTTAATTCTTTTCTTAATAAGAAGTATAATAATTTGGCTAGCAAATAGATAATCAGATAAATGTGAAGAAACCCAATAGATTAAAACCCTTTTCTCACAAAAAAAATATGAACAAATGCACAGGTTTTACCTGTAATATACCAAAAGCAGCACCTTTGACAACCTCCATTATTGGGCGTACATCCATGCCCTTTGGAGACAACAATTTCTTTCTCCGAGCCCTTCCTCTAAGCGTCTATATTTCATTTCGCATGACAGTTTCTTTCATAATGAGAAATCTACAATTCAAAAGATTTTACTGCAACCACACACACATAACACCAAATTAAAAAAAGAAAAATAAAACCTTTAAAAATGAGAGAAAGATTATGGATCTAAGACATAAAGGAGCGTACTTGCAGAATTGTCCCTTGAAAAACGTCATCAACAGAAAAAAGCACAACAATAAGAGGGTATTGTATAAAAAAGCACAAAATTCAAACAGTTTAAGAAAATAACAACAACACCAACAAAACCCAAAATCAGAAATCAAAAGCAAGAGTCGTAGCGGCAGTGTTGTCACTAGTTCCAGTGGTAGTACGTTTTCTGGTGATGGCGGCGGGTTTAGGAGCGCAAAGAAGGAATGTGGAGGAGATTTTGTGGGAGCAGAAATCCCTAAGAGTGGGTGGTGGAGGAGACGATGGCAGTACTGGAAGTTTTGCTGTTGCAAGAAGAAAAAAACATCGAGAAGGGAAGCACTTTTTACGGAAAGGCAAAGCTTTCCAGATGGGTAGGAAAAAAACGAAAAAACCCACACAAAAGCGAAGAAACAAAAGAGAGAGCAAGGGCAAAAGCGTCATAACACTATTTCAAAAACAGTAAACTGAGTGTGGATGAACAGTGCATAACGGGTTTCCTTTAGAATAGATAATAATATGTAGTAGAATTGGGGTGAACCGCAGTTGTTATGCGCGGTTTGAGCAGTTATTTTTTGTGGCAGTTTTTGAAAAGTCCAATCTATAACCGTCCAAGTTTTAGGCGGATTGGACGGTTTTTTAGACTTGGGCGGTTTTCAGATGGGTGTGTTGGACGTTGTTTGGCAGTATGGAATGTATTTTGGCCTGTTCATTTCGCTGATTCGAGTTTAGAATTTAAGTTTTTTATAGTAAAAAGCTCTCATAAACAGTCACATCTAACTTTTTTGCTACAGTAAAAAACTCTCACACAACATCATATCTCAACTCAAATTAAAAATTCAAATTAACGAACCGAATGGGCCTTTTATCTTTTTTTAACTATTAGATTTGAAATTAAACTTGTGTACACTTTATGCTTATATATATATTATATTGTATAGGCGTTTAAATTCATATTTATAGATTCAAAAAAGGACAACTGAATATAATAAAAAGTTATGAACATGTTCCTAAAACTGCTTATCTAAACATGAGGTTATAAAAATTTTGAAAACGTGACGTTGTTAACTAATTACTAAAGATTATAAAGCATTAGTAATTATTTGAAATCTTTTTTTTTTTTTTTTTTGGTAAGAATTTGAAATCACTTGTTGACATAAGAGTGTTGAAGCTTACACTGTGCAAGGCATGCAGAAAAACACATATACAAATACACATGCAAGAGCACACATGTAGATAAATAGTATATTAAAGCTAATAAAATGAAATTAATCGTGTTGTATAAAGCACAAGTTTCTAAAAAGAGATATTCAAATAAAAAACTCACAAAATGTTAAACCAAGCAACAAGTCAACATTCACCATATAAACTCACATTAAAAAGATTGTATACCTATATAGGTGCGCGGCGCGATTTCAATCCGAACAAAAATACGCAAATCACAATTACTTGTTTATGAGGACGGATTACAACCGCATTGCTCAAAAGTAGGCAGATTATAACGCGGTCCTGCTCATGTCCGGGTGGGGCGGGGCGGGGCAAATTGAGCAGGTAGAGCTATTTATAGTTTTATTTGTGGGCCCCTAAAGAACTTAAACAAAATGTATAAAGTAAAAATATAATATTTTAATCACAATATCTTTTATCACTTTTAATCGTGATAATTTTATGACTAAATAATTAATTTATAATCATAATCTTGTGATTAATATCATCAAATCACAAATATTTATTGGGGTTTAGTTTTATTTGTTGCTCCAATATTTATCTATCGATCAGTATTATTGTTTTAACCACATCATATTAATTCAATAGTTATAATGAATTTGATAGTTGACCAATATGGCAATTAATGAGCCAAAATTCTTATCACACTATGTGATCGAATTTCTATAATAAATAACCACTAATGGAAATATAACTATTAAAATCTGTTCATATTTATTGTAATTAAGTTTTTAACCACGTTACAGAAATAATTTTTAGCCACGTTTAGAAGTTTTGTATTAACATAAAAATACGAATTTTTGGCCAAATAAAAGTATTCCGTAAATTTTTGATAGCCAAAGGTGAAGATTCAGGCCGTTCGGCCTAGAACCGGCGGTCTGAAAAAAGTTTTCGGGCCAATTCTTAAAAGTTAGATGGTTAACTCGGTCCTATAATCTAGCGGACCAAGCTGGTACCCGGTCCAAATTTTGTAAATGGAATATTTAAAAAACTTAGAAAATTGAATTTCAGATTTTGGGTATATAATCTAGGCCTAGCCCGGTCCAAAAATTTGAGACGAATTTTGAATAAAAGCGGTCCGTTTGACTCGGCATAAACTTTCACCGTTGTCGACAACTTTGAGACTTTCACATGCGAACCTCAGAAGTAGTGCTGGAACTTCGGGTCGGCGGGCCGCCCAAAGCCCGAATTTTTTCGGGCTTGGGCGGGCCGGCCCAATTCCTGCCCGCCCAAGCAAGAAATTCGGGTTCAGGCTCGGGCAGCCCGAATTTGACATGTCCCCCCTTCCCCGCCGCTGTCTAACCACCGTATACCGCCGTCCACCGGGATTTTTTTGAATTTTTCAGACCAAGCCCGAACCGCCCGACCCGAAAATTGCCCGAAAATTGGGTGTGCCCGAATTGCCCGACCCGAAGCCTGAATTTTTTGAATTGTTTTGAATTTTGCCCGAATTTTTCCCGCCTGCCCAACCCGCCCGAGGTGCCCGAATTGCCTGAATACCCGAAAACGGCTAGTTTTTTGAATTTTACCCGAATTGCCCGAAATTTCAAATTGTAATATATATATATATATATATAAATTGTAATACTAATATATATATATATATAAATAACTTAATATTAAAAAAAAGTTTAAAAAATTTGAGCAATTCGGGCGGGCTCGGGCCGCCGAATACAAGCCCGCGGCCCGATCAAGATGAAATTCGGGCTGGGGCGGGCGGCCCGAAAATTTCGGGCGGGTCGGGCTCGGGCTCGGGCAAATCCTCGGGCTTTCGGGCGGTTGCGGGCGGCCCGTCCAAAGTTCCAGCACTACTCAGAAGTAATAATCATATTTGACAACGCCAAACTCTGTTCCTTTATCTTATTTAGCAAATTCATACGGTATGGGTGACTTTTACCAATATAAGATAAGATTATTCTTTATGAGTATATAATATAGTAATTGATTGGCAAGGACCTTATCCCATTCGACTGTGGCGACTAATATTGATAACTCAAGATTAACAATCAACTGCTGTAAAAACTTATTAATTAAGTAGTTTTAGGCATTAATTTGATGAATCTGAATTTTTGTTACTTCAACCAGTGGCTAGAGAATCCCATGTGGTAATCGAGACTGTACCTGACGTGAACGTGCTAGATAAGAATAGTACACTTCTTAAGGACTTTCGTGGCTTGTTTGGTTAATGCAATTTAAATTTAAAACAGATTTTAAATATTTTGAAATGTTTTGAAATTTTGATGAGAAAAATAATAGAAGCATTTAGAACTCATTCCAAAATAATTTTATTTTTTATATGAAAATGAAAATGAAAGCATTTTACAGAAATCATTTTTGAAAATGCGTTTGGTAGTTTTATCAAGAGATTATTTTCAGTGTAAAAAAACTCATTAATGTCCCTCTTTCTCTCTCTCTGCTCGAGAGAGTAGAAAATGAAAATAAAAAATGAAAAACGACTAAAAGTAATTTTTCATTTATCTCTCATTTTACACTAAATCAAAAAATCGTTTTCATTTCCATTTTTTATCTTTATTGCGCCAAACGCCATTTTAGAAACGTTTTCATTTTTTCTTTCATGAAAAACGTGAAAAATAAAAACAGAATTAATTCCAAACAAGGCCAATGTAACATAATAGTGAGTTAAGATTTATACCTCTCTACTAAACAAGCCCTTCATTTCCTTCAAGGGCATTGTGAACTTATGCGTCCGTATTTAGAAAACTACTAGGATTAATTATAAAAATTTCTTTTTGAACTATACTTTTTATAACACTTCAAATCAATCTTTAAAACGTAATATCGTTCTCCCCAAATGATAAAATATTAATAAAAAGCCTCTTTTTTAAATTCTATTAACTGAAACTGACATTTAATTTATTATTTTGAGATATTCTAATTTGTTTTATTATTTAAACTTTATTTTGAATTTAAAGCTAATTTAAATTTGAAATTTTAATTACGATACATTCATGATTGATTGAAGGTAAGTTAAAAGTTTTATGAATTTTTTTTAATGTTAAAAAAATTGATGATTTTTTGAATCTTTAAATTAATTCAAATTTAAATTAAATTTTAAACTATAGAATTATTAAAATACTCTCAAAATAGTAAATTAAATATCAATTTCAATTAAAAACCTAATGGAGGGGGCCTTTTTGTTAACATTACATTGTTCAAGGGGAATGAATGTTGCGTTTTAAAGATCAAAGAACAAAGTGTTACAAGAGATATTGTCACGCCCCCAAACCGGGGTTAGTGACGTGGAGGCTCGTTTAGAAACTTAAACATGTTTGAGAGAGTGATTAGCAAATAACGTTGCAAATAATTTAATTTTTCAAATCCAAACCATCAAGGTATTTCTAAACGAGCCCCTTGCATTCAGGAGAAATTCAATTTCAAGAAGGGTGGTGGAATTTCCAACCAAACCAGTTTAAAACCACGTCCATGGTATCAAGTCAGGAATTCCCACAGGTGTTTAGCATACATGAATATAAACAAAAGTAAATGTGACATTAACCACAGTCTAGTAATATTTAAGTTTACAATCCACAATCTTTTATACATGCCTTGAAATAAAAGATAAGAGGAAAGACAACTCTTCGCCTCTCGAAGATGAGTCCACGTCATCGGTAGTAGCTACCTACTCCGCACTACTTCTCGCGTCGCCTGAAGGGGTTTAATACATTTGAAAACAAGAAGGGTGAGCGAAAGGCCCAGTAGGATATAATTTTATAAAGCATTTAAAATAAATGTACTCACGGTCCGAAGATATACACCGGAACTGGTCATCCTTTTTAGAAAAGAAAGTACTCACATAGTAGAAAATATATGTATAATGAAAGTGTGCAGCTCATCATACCACTAAACAAGAAGCGGTAAAAATGTCTATCTAGAGAAAAGTGCAGAGCCATTGTTCCACTAAACAAGAAGTGGATCCGTACGGGTTTCGAGACTTCCCCCCAAGGATGCGATTCCCACATCCCGATCTCTGTGGCCACCATGCTTTGTATCATTTCTTAAGATATTTCATTTTAAGAAATGATACTCTTTAAAATCTCATTTCCAAAATCATTGAAAAACTTAATAGCATTCTCATGCTATTCCTCTGAAATCATTTTCTTTAAACATGTTTTGTTCTAAAACATTTTCATTGGCCAAAATCATTTAAAGTAAGGCTAACAAGGATATGGATAAGAATATCCTACCTTTTGGATATCAAACCTGGTTTAGCTTTCCGTTCTCCTAGCCTCCGCTTTCTTTTGAGGCTCCAATTTCAATCGTGCCACTAACTTTCCCATCAAAATCGACAATTTAGAGTTTAATTTTTCTCACCAAACATTCTCGTTTAATTAGATGCAATTGTATCATATTAGTGTGCCATAGTTCAAAATCAATGTTCATAAACAATTCTTAATTCAAATCATGATTCTTTGACAATGGAGATTTATTCCGGAGAATCGAATGAAAAACAAGGATTCATGTGGCTAATCCACTCAATTTGAGTTCTCAAATGAGGTTAGGTCAATCCCACATCGAGTTTCGGGGTCAAAACAGGGTTTTAGGACTGTTTAGGGTCGGTTTCAGTGGGAACCGGTTGACCGGTGACAGAGGAGTATAACTCCACCGGTCGGCCGGTGGACAGGTGACCGGTCGACCGGATCGGTCGACCTGTGGAAGGGTGACCGGTGGGGAAGAGTTCCAGGGCCAGCCATGGCCGATTCGCGGGGAACAAAGCCAAAACTTGCAAATTTTGGGTTCAATTTCGACATATTCTCAAGGGAAATGTATAAATCCAGTTTCAAATAAACAAATGGGGTCCAAAGAATCAAAAATCCCCAATTTTCATCAAGGTTTCACCAAATCCCATTCGAATTCCATTTGAAAACAAAATTTAAACCAAAAATCGCCAAACTCGACTAAAACAAGTTCCACAAAGCTAAATCTGAAAATCTAAAGTAAGTTTCAAAGAGTTTTACCTCGATCCAAGCTTTGATGTTGAAAACCTCTTGGAAACCTCCATTTTTGGTTTAAATTCGGCCCTTCAGAAAGAAAACTTTGAGAGAGAGAGGGAGAGATGAGCGGGAGAGGGAGAGAGAGAGAGATAGAGAGAGGGAGAGAGAGCTCCGGAGATTGAGAGAAGGAGAGAGAGAGTAATGTGAGGAAGGGAAAGGGAAAAGAAATAAGGAAAGAGGAAAAGGAGAAATATAAGAAAAAGAAAATTGGGAAAAATATTAAGGAAAAATAAATAAAATAAATAGGGGTGAAATTGTAAATACTAAAATAAATTTAAAAGCTCATGATTAATTAAGAAAATAAATTTAGGCACACTAATAAATCACAATTATCATAATTAAACAAGTTTAATTCCGAATGGCGTTACATGTATAATCTAGGGAGAATTTTTATAATTAATCCAAACTATTATTTTTTCCGCGAAAAAGATAATTGGTGACATTTTGTCGTACATCCCTTTATTATTTTAAAATTTTCAAAACCCACTAATAGATAAAGATCTAATTTAAGGGAAAAACTACAAATACCACTCAAAATGATAAAAATATTATTTATGTTACCGATCCACTTAAAAATAAACAGTTGTCATTTAATTAATAAACATCAAACCAAATGTTAGGGTGATACTCAGTTATTTAGAATGACATAGATAATAAATAATAAATTTATACAAAATCATGACATATCATGTACTCTTCTCCTAATTTAATTCTACTTGATCAAATATGTGGGTTAGGAGTGTTCATTGGATCTAATCAACTGATCAAGTTGACCGATCCAATCCAATCTTATCCAATCTAATTTTAGTGGATAACCCACCTCAATTAGATTAGACTGGATGTGACTTCTTAAAAACCGAATATGATTGGATTAGATGTTAATTTTACTTTCAAAACACCCAATCCAAACTGATCCAACCTCTATATACTATGAATATATATTTATATTAGTAGTCTAAAATTTAAATTCTTCTTTTTTCCAGTCACTTCTTTTCTATATTTTCCATTATTCTTTTTTCTGAACTTTTTATTTTTAGTTGTTTGTAACTTTATTTTCATTTCTTTAAGTTATTCATTGAATGCTTAATCGACTTTGAAGTAATTTAGAGTTTATATGCTTTTTTAGATTTATGAATGCTAATTCTTACTTCATTTTTTCAAATATAGTATTTTAATTTTGTTAAAAAGATCTAACAAATCAGTTGAACAGAAAAAAAAAAAAGAAATATTAAAAAAAGCTCAAGCAAAAAACTAATTGATCCTATCAAATTCAAACCCACCTTAAGCAGATTGGATTGAATTGAATAATACACTAATAATTAATTTAGATTAGATGTAACTTGTAAAAAATCGACCTTTAATTAGATAGGTCGTATATAACCAATATAGGTTGGACACCCTCAATGTGAGCCTAGTTTCTATTAATGTCACCACATACCCAATATCTAACACATTCAATGTATAGGTAAAAAAAAAAATATAAAACCAATAGCTAAGAGTACACATATTTTATATATATATATATATAGACACACACATGTATACATTGCATATACATATTACCGTTATATTCGTTATATATATTTATTAAGTACGTAATCACCAACGGAGGATTTCTTAAAATCCTTTAAAGATCACGACACGGCACGTATTATGAAGTCAATAGAAGCAATAGTACGGGATCTAAACCGATTTATTAACCGTTTTAGACCAAAGCCCACCTCAATTGAGAAAGGACATGACCTCGATTGAGGTAACTAGACCAAGACCGGAACTGAGGTCGACAGAAGGCTTCGACACTAAGAGACCAAAATAGACTGATTGAGGAGATAATGAGGATGATTTGTGTAGAGAGAGAATCTCCGTACAGTGGCACAAGCCTCACTATCCTAATAACTAACGTGTCCAGTCCGGACACGATACGTGTAAAGTGAATAAAAATGGAAAGCGACATTTTTTAATGAGAAAAACCTCTGAGAATATTCTAAAAGAGGAATATCCTCAAGGAAATCCTAGAGGAAAAGGGATGACGACATGTTGTGGTTAGAATGGATTAAAAATATTCATCCGATCATGACATACGTCATATAAATAGAAAATGATGAGAATAATGAGGGAGCCGGTCCCTAGAAAATCAGAAATGACTACTCTATTCTTTTTCTTTGTCTAAATTCTCTCATGCTAAATTCTTCGGATACTTTATCTAATTTGAGCGTCAGAAGAGTGAGTGAAAGGCGATAAGAAAAGAGATCCAACCACCAGGAATTTGATGTTCGGAAGTTCGCACAAACAATTGTATAACAATGAATATTTATAAGATCATTCTAGAATGCACTAAAAGCCATGTAACTATGGCCAATTCACCTTGATTGATGAAAGATATGATCAGATCACGTGTCTGTCACCGTTGATTGCTGGGCCCACTGGTGGTGGGACAAATTTGGAGTCTAACTTAGAAGCGATCTAGGCGTATATAATCCGCATTGGATAACCGCACCATTTGATATATATGAGAGACTCGTTTAGTTAGTGCATTCGAGTTTTTAATTTAAATTAAAATGTGATTTTATGTGATAATTTTTTACTGTAATAAAAAAATTAAATGTGACTGTTTTTAAAAGTTTTTTACTATAATAAAACTCAAATTTTAAACTCAAATCAATAAAATGAATAAGAAGTGTATATAAACTTCGAGATTCTTAAAGAGATGGACAGATTTTGAGAAAGACAGTGTGAAAAAACGACAAGTGTCCTGCCACCTGTAACCAGAAAGTCCACATGCAGAACCAGTTTGAGCAACACGTATCAATATGTACAACCTTGGCTGTTCTATATATCCTTCTCTCTCAGGCTTCCATTAGAAGCACAAGTTCATAAAAGAGTAGTCATCAAGAAGTGGGCTTTTATATTTTGAGTCTTTAATTTGGAGTATAATAAGAGGGAAGGAGAAGAGAGGAAAAACTGAGTTTTGTTTCTTTGTGGTTTGGAAATAAAAGAAGGGGAGAGAAACATGGCTCAGACGGTTGGAAGGAATATAGCAGCTCCATTGCTGTTCCTTAACTTGATTATGTATTTTATTGTTGTGGGTTTTGCTAGTTGGTGTCTCAACCGCTTCATCAATGGCCAAACCAACCACCCAAGTAAGTTCTCTTTTTGTTACACGTGTGTGTGTATACATATATATTGTGTCTAACTAATTTAGACCTTTCCATTGCTTTAGGTTTTTCATTGCTTTAGGTTCCGTTCATTTTGTTAGTTCATTCTGTAAAAGATGTGGTGCACCAACTCTAAAAGTTGAAGAGATACGATATTCGTTATTTTAGTCCTTTAACCCTCTGTGGTTGTACTCATAATTTAGCGGTAAATTTACACCGTATCTGAATCATATGGTTCATACTATGATGGGGTGCAGGTATAACCTCACGTTTAAACTCACATGTGACCGACTCCACACACGATTTAAATCATCGACTCAAAACATGACTACATCTTGAGATGAAGGGTTTAAATAGCCCCACAAAATTTAAACTAAAAGAGAAAGGGGGGAGAAAAAAAAGTGTTTCTTCTTAATTAATGTACGTTGTTGTACAGGTTTTGGAGGAAATGGTGCAACAATGTTCTTCCTGACATTCGCCATACTGGCTGCTGTGGTGGGGATAGTCTCGAAACTCGCAGGTGGCAACCACATCAGAGCTTGGAGAAACGACAGCCTTGCTGCCGCAGCTGCCTTATCACTCATTGCTTGGGCCATCACTGCTCTAGCCTTCGGGTAACTACAATTAGTTTCCACGTACATATATACACAAATATATATACACACACACACACACACACATATATATATTGCCATGTAATACAAAATAAAATAACCAACTACTCATTCTGATATACATGTGCATATATGTATGTATGACAATGTATAGGTTCGCTTGCAAGCAAATAAACATAGGAGGACATAGAGGGTGGAGGCTGAGGGTGTTGGAGGCGTTTGTGATAATTCTGACTTTCACTCAGCTGATGTATGTTCTGTTGCTTCACGCCGGCACGTTCAGCAGCAAGTACGGCCCCGGCTACCGTGACACCGACTACGGCATCAGAGAGCGCGGAGAAGATCCGGGCCTCAAGGGTGGCACTGCAGCTCCCACCACTAGGGCGGTCTAGACATATACATATAATATCATGTGCATATTATGTATGTATGTCATGCATAATGTGTATGTGTCTTTGTTATGTGTTTCTCTTATGTTTTTCTTTGCAAGTTTGAAAGACATGTATATGTCTTTGGTTGGCTTGTTTTGGCTGATCAATCCTTTTTCTATTTGCCCTTTGGTTGGTTTCTTGTAAGTAGATTAGATTTGACTCTGTACTGGTTGTGTTGTGGATATCATGTTTGTTGTTGTGTGGAATATTGTTGGTCTTTTAATTACTTGTTGCATGTGTACTAATTAATGTCAATGTGTGGCTTTCAACTAACACAAATAACTGGCTTAATTAACAACTTGCTCAGGTGGTACATATTCTATTTGCAACAAGGAAACTTTGTACTATAAATTTTCTCGCCTTCGCCGCCTTACCAGTCTTAACGTATTCGTCATTGTAATATCGTTGTTTATGTAAAAACCAAAAAGCTGTTTGTTCTATTATGCAACACCAAGCAGTTCAAAGTTTTTTGAAAAATGTTACAAGTTCGTGAAAAATGTTACAATACTATTCGGCACCATATTGCTGCTGGACTTAACAATTGAATTCTTATTGAGAGCTAAATAACTGTTCTGAAATTTCAGATGAAAAAAAAAAATGGTTGGCTCTCGAAACAAATGGGACGTATCATTCTCTACGGTATTAATTAGGTCCAAAGACAAAGGCTTTTCTTACAAGGGGCACTGGCAGCAAGTAAGCAAGAGTGCATGTAAATCAGGTATTCCGATGAAGTGTGTGATTCTGATTTATTAGTAATTTTGTGAGATTTTGATTTTTTAGTAATTTTGTAAGAGGAATTTTTAATTTAATTTTTTGTGAGAAGAAATTTTTAATTTTAATTTTTTTTTTGTGAGATAAAAAAATTGTGTAGCAGAATAAAATCATGGGTCTAAGAATGTCATGGGTTTAAGTATTTAGTTGAACCAAATGGACTTTAACGTTTTTTAAAGGACGTTGGTTGATGAATTCAGAATTATGATTCAGAATTATTTTCAATTTACGTGTGTTTCTTTTGTGAGAGAAGATTGATGAATTCAGAATCATAATTCATAACTATTTTTGATTTACGCGTATTTTTTATAAAAAAAAATATTATAACGAATTACGAATCATGATTCAAAATCAAACACACTCGAGAAAATGTATTTAATAGTGGCTGTACCCTCTTTACCAGTGGCATTGGGTTGATAACTTCTAAAGTCACGCTTGAATAAACCTTTTCGCTCATGCTCTCTGATAGGCTAAAAATGGAAGTGGGGGTATATTTGTACCTTGGAAATGTCATGGCAACGTGCCAACAAAAGAACTTATCAATCAAATAAGACATGCCAAGTAGTTCACATCGATAAACATAACTGGTTTGGACCAAATAGAAAGGAAGAAAGGGTAATGGCCGACAAATGCTAGTCAGGATGCATTGGGTCTAGTTCTTTTTGGTAATCAGTTTTTGTAATTCACGAATCATAAGAGGGTCTAACACTACTTTCTAAACGGCAAGGTAACATTTATCGATTGGTAAATTAATATGGTATCAGAACGGTAAGTTTTGAATTTAAATCCTTATAATTACTCTTTATTCCTATTTAAATTGTTATCATGTGTTAAGTTTTTAATATATCCCGAACTTAAATATTCACGTGTTAGGCTTTCCAATTAATTACCCACACGATTACCCATTGTCCAGCTCACACGTGAGAGGATGTTAAAGTATAAAAATTATTGTTTGCCCACCTCTTAAACTAGGTGCTTGATATGAGAATTCGTGCTATGGTTCGAATCATGGTTCGTGACTCATTACAATATTTTATCTCACAAAAAATACGTAAATCGAGAATAATTTTAAATCATAATTATAAATTCGTAAACCAAACGTTCACGATGAATTGGTTGGTAAACTAACCAACATAAAACTAGAGTTGACTATTTCTTGCGAGGACGGAAACCTGCCTCAAAAGGAGCAAGAATGGGGAACAATAACTGAAATTAGGTACACAATTGTACCCAAGTTGTGGCCGATCTTGGGACGAGGAAAGCACTCCTCACTGGCTCACCCTACATCCACCCCGGATATTCATATATTGCATATTTTATTGAAATAAATATATAACAAACTTTTTAAACATGATTAGTCTTTTCTGTTTTGTTACTAAGATCTGGTTTGCATATGTGGTACAGTTTGGTTTGTTGAAGAGCTTTCGATTTTTTTTTTTTTTAAACACGAAGAACTTTTGATTTTGGTTCAATTTCATAGTGAATTTTTACTTTGTTATTTATTTAAATTGCTAATAGTTTTATATGTCTAATTATATTAGATAGCAAAATGGGGATTATGAGGAAAGTACCCCAACGAAATCCCCACCGCCGCCGCGTGGGATAGCAAAACAATCCTAATAGTTGCATCTTCTACATTTTTGCTTCTTAATTATTCACTTTCTACTTAAGATGAGCAGAATTTAGTGTACAAGTATCTTTAGACATTCTTGATACCTCTTGTTAACAAGAGTTATGTACAGAAATACTTTGACGTAAATTTTTTTCATGAGATTTTCTTCCCCCCCTAATTTGGCAAGAAACGAGTTGATTAACATCATTACTCAGGTAAGAACAAACATCAAATGAAAAGGGTAAAACCAGTCAATTCACAAAATGAAAGAGAGACATAATTGGTTTCTGGCTCAGAACGGATTGAAATTAGCAACCACTAGAAAAATTAACCAGCATAACATACTGTTGAAATACTCATCTATTATGCAAATCTAAGGCCCAACTGAACTGTGAAAAGAAGGGGAATGGCAAACTATTGAGTGGCGATTAAAAGACGACACTAGATTATACTCTTTCCCCTAAAGTTATATTGTGTTGTTTATCCCATTTCTTGTGAAACTAAGCAGATGAAGCGAATCCCATATCACAAGCAGAAAATGAAGTTCAACATGACTCGATCTCAAGCTGTAGAGCCTTCATTGACAAATCCTTCCTTGCGACCTTCAAATCCTGGCCTCATAAGCTTCCTTTCCCTCTTTGCGATCTTCCTCATC
This sequence comes from Morus notabilis, assembly GCF_000414095.1. Taxonomy (NCBI): domain Eukaryota; kingdom Viridiplantae; phylum Streptophyta; class Magnoliopsida; order Rosales; family Moraceae; genus Morus; species Morus notabilis. The sequence continues at coordinate 9,968 of NW_010367428.1, read as the reverse complement.
TTCTTATCATGTTTCTTTGCTGCTATATTTTCTGACCTCTTCTGTTGTCTTTCTGCTTTCATCTTCTGTGTGGCCTTCCATTTCTGAGCATTCTTTTGTTGCCTTCTCTTTTCCTTTCGAATGCTCTCCTTCAACAACTTGGGATTGTCATGAACCTTTATCCCAGCGGCTCAGCTTATCGCAGCATTCCACGAGTGCTTCTTCGAAATAACGTCCCCTTTCCCGGGATCTTTCTTTGCTTCCTCCAACTTCTTGGCCCTCTCAAGCTCCTGTGATTTTGAAAGCTTCCGCTGCTTCTTTTTCTTCCTGTGCCCGTCTTCATTCCCGAGCTTCACATGGCTGAATGCAAGCTCCTTTGAAGCTTCCACATCATCTTTCTCTACTTTATCATCCGAAATACCCAATTTAGGCTCTTTCTCCTTTGATTCGGTGTCCCTCTTGCATTTCTTTTGCTCAGTTCCTTATCATTTCTCTCATTCCTCTTGTTTGCCTTATCAAAGCCTCTAGTATTCCGAGTTGCCCGAAACTCTTTAATTCTTCGACGAAGCCTTTGTCGAAGCTCCTCCCATGTCACCAACCTATTATCATCATCCAAACCAGACAAATTAGGCTGAATCTCAGTCTCGCCATCATCACTTTCACCATCTTTCTTCTCCTTTTTGAAGCTTTGCTTCAACAAATCAAGGGTTGTTGTGGACGACTTCTCAGGGTCTAATCGATCTCGTCGAGCTTTCTTGATGTTCTCCTTTGTTTCCTTCTTCGCTGACACTTTTTCGGCCTTGCTTAAACCCTGAAACCAGGGCTTATCCTTGTCGCCGGTGGATAGATAGAAGTTTGCCGGAATAAGCTCAACTAACTTGTCAAAGAACAGCGAATGCTGGTGAATAATAGACTTTAAGTCAACAATGGGAGTAGAATCAGTGTCGGTTTTCACCTTCTTCATCTACATCGGTATTTTGAAATTAAGACGAACAAATAAGGGGACGTTTGGAAGGGGGATTCGAATCGTGGTTCGTAACTCGCTATAGTATTTTCTCTCACAAAAAACACACGTAAAACGAAAATGGTTCTGAATCCATGAACTAAACGTTCCCTAAATTACTCAGCAATAACATTAAGGCTGTGTTTGTCAAGTGTGAAAGAAAATAAGAAAGCCATATAACCTAAGTGTGTTTGGTGTGGATTCCCTATTATAATCTCTCCATATTATTTTTTATTTTTTTTAGAAGACAGAAAGTATCAAAAGATACAATCCATGATGGAAAGAAATCAAACCAAATAATGTATTTTTCTATCCAAAGAGTAAGTAAGAATAAGATATAAGAGCAGTTATCGACTTTTGAAATATAAAAGTAACTGATGAAATGCAGTTATCCTAATAAGGAGAAATATTTGAAAATGTTTGAGAATAAAACAGAGGGAAAGATTTTTAATAACTATTCAAAAGCAACTGTCTATATTAGCAGACATCTGCAATTAGGATAATAGTAATAAGATTTAACATTAAAAAGAGATTAAAATATATCTTTTAAAGATTTATGAAGATGAGAAAGAGTAACTTATAAGTGTTTTTTTGTTTTTTTGTTTTTTGACTTATGAGGAAAGTTAAATAATGTAGCATTTAGAAAATCATTAACTTTTCCGTAATTTAATGATAAGAACTAAATATAATGATACGAAGTTGTCTTCATAATAACTAGATAATATGAGTAAAACTTTAAGAAAAAAACTATTAAAACACCCATAAAAGGGAGACTATTTAAACTCTTACATGAAGATGCTAGTGAAACTCAAGAGGAAAGAATATTACACTGACGAAAGAAAATTGTGATGTACGAGAATAATATCAATTGTAACAAAACAGAGAGAGAAAATCTAAGAGTAAAGTATAACTATGACACAAGACAATGGCATAGGTTATTTGTTAAAACTTAGGTTCAGAATTATAGAATTCACACAACAAGCAAGTAATCGGAAAGAAGACGATTGGATTGAATTGATTAAGACTTCAATTATCAAAGGAAATACAGGAAGATATGGGGGCGTTCGAGTGACCCCTTGCACTCCTTAGAGCCAAAAGCTCAACTATGTCAATTACAGAGAAGTTGATCGATGCCTTCTCTAATTCCCTCCTTCTGCTTTTATTCCCTATTCTCTAACTAAATGTTTCCCTCTCCCTTCTCTTCTTCCAAGGCTCCTCTCGGGATCCGAGCCATCACACACTTCCTTCAGGAGCTAGCACACCAGCTCCGTGCGCTACTTCCATATCAGCACCCTTTTTTCCTCTAACAGGTTCCACCTCACCAGCCTCCCTTGCTGCCACATTAACTCGACCCCCTTTAGGCCTCCTCCTAGCATAGGTGAAACGTAATGGAGGTCTAGGAAACCCATCAATACCCCCGGCCCAAAGATGCACCTTGTCCGCAAGGTGAAAATCTGGAAATGCTGCTTGGATGCAGTCGAAATTTTCCCAACTATCCTCATGGTCTGGCAGCGTATACCAATGTATGAGGAACTCTACTTCGAAGTAGAACCACGAGAAGCTTGGCTGACTCCCCTTAGCGCAACTACTCTCTGAAGTTCCATATCTGGAGTAAGCTGTGGCGACAGAGCAGCATCCGAGATAGTAGAGCCCAAAGCACGTCGCAGCTGAGTCAAACGGTAGGCGACTCAGCCTACTCTGGTGAGCACTTCAAATGGATCGTAGAAGCGAGGCACAAGCTTCTCATTGCGACGTTGCGCCAGCGACTTCTGCAGGTAGGGACGGAGATTGAGGTACACCAAGTCCCCCACCTCAAAGGAAACACGCAGCGAGAGCCACCCGCCCGCGTCTTCATCTTCTGCTGAGCCCGCTGTAGTTGCTGCTTCAGAAGGTCCAGAGTGGCATCGCGATCTGCTAGCTGCAGGTCTACAATGGCCACAGGGGAAAGACCGAGTCCATAACGCAACAGTGGAGGGGGGTCACGGCCGTAGAGAGCGCAAAAAGGGGTCATTTGTGTGGCGGTGTGGAAGGAGGTATTGTACCAATACTCAACCCATGGTAGCCACTTTGACCATTGACGAGGCATATCTGATGAGAAACACCGCAAGTAGGTTTCAAGGTACCGATTAACTACTTTGGTTTGCCCATCCGTTTGAGGATGATAGGCCGTGCTCCGAGCCAAGGTAGAGCCTTGATGTTTAAACAACTCCCTCCAGAATTTACTCAGAAAAATCATGTCACGATCAGACACAATAAAGCGAGGGATACCGTGTAGCCTTACCACTTCACAAAGGAACTTGTCCGCCACCATCGTCGCGGTGAATGGGTACTTGAGCGGAATGAAATGGGCGTACTTACTAAGGCGGTCGAAACGACTAGAATGGCATCATATCCCGCTGACTTGGGCAGCCCTTCAATGAAATCCATCGAGAGATCATCCCATACTTTGTCCATAAGGGGCAGGGGCTGCAACAAACCCTCGGGGGCCAAGGTGTCGTATTTATTCTGCTGACATATCGTGCATTTCGCGACATAGGCCTCTATGTCCTTCATACCGAACCAATACCAATCAGCAGCCAAACGTCGGAAAGTCTTAAGCATGCCAGAGTGCCCCCCTGCCACCCCGTCATGATGTGTTTCAGCCACCAGACAAAAGTCTCACGAGACTACGACTCGTCCCTCTTTCGTGAGACGCCCCTGCTGTAAGGAGAACCCTAGATGAGCTCCCGAATCAGCTTGGAGATCCTCAATCGAGCGCGAGAGCTTGGCATCCAAGGCATTATGTCGTTGGAGCTCTTCTGAGTCAAGTTCAAAGGGCGCTGACAGAAGCTGGAGTTCTGCAAAGGGCATCTACAACCTTATTCTCTAACCTGGGGCGATATTGAATCTCAAAGTCAAAGCCTAGAAGGTTGGATAACCAACGTTGGTGGTGTTCGCTGACAACCCGCTAGTCCAGCAGGAACTTCAAACTCCGTTGGTCTGTGCGGATAATGAAGTGCCACCTGATAAGGTATGGCCGCTACTTTTGGACCGCCAACACAATGGCCACAAGCTCTCGCTCATAGACCGACTTAAGGCGAGCTTGTACTGGAAAGAGCTTGGCTAAAGAAAGCGATCGGTCGCTGATCCTACATCAGAACCGCTCGAACCCCTACACCCAACACATCCGTCTCAACCACAAATTTACGTGAGAAGTCCGGCAAGGCCAGCACGAGAACTGTTGTCATGGCCGCCTTGAGTTTGTGGAAGGCATTTGCAGCCTTTGTCGACCAAAGAAAGCTGTCGTTCTTTAACAAGTTTGTTAGCGGCCAGGCGATGGAACCATACCCCTTTACGAACTTTCGATAGTAGCCTATTAAGCCCAAAAATCCCCTTAGCCCCCATAAGTTGGCAGGCGCTGGCCAATTGACCATGGTGGCAATCTTGGTTTGATCCGCTGCCACTCCTTCCTTCAAAATGATATGACCTAAGTATTCCAAGATGGACTGCCCAAAGTAGCATTTTTTTGCATTCGCGTACAGGTTATGCTTGGCGAGCTCAATCATCACAACCTCTAAATGCTCGACGTGCTCATCCAACAATCGGCTATACACCAGGATATCATCAAAGAATACCAAAACAAATTTCCGTAGAAAGGGCCGAAATACCTCATTCATGAGAGACTGGAACGTAGCGGGAGCATTGGTAAGCCCAAAGGGCATGACCAAGAACTCGTAGTGTCCCTCGTGGGTGCGAAAGGCTGTCTTCAGCACATCTACGCTGCGCACCGAATTTGGTGGTAGCTCAACTTTAAATCAATCTTCGAAAAAATGGTAGTACTATGTAATTCGTCGAGGAGCTCGTCTATCACCGGAATAGGGAAACGATCCAGCACGGTCTCACAATTTAAAGCTCGATAGTCGACACAAAATCGCCAACTTTCGTCCTTCTTGACAAGGAAAACTGGGCTGGAGAAAGGGCTAACGCTAGGTTGAATGATCCCTGCGGCAAGCATTTCTGCAACCAACTTCTCAATCTCACTCTTTTGTGCCTGCGGATACCGGTAAGGATGGACATTAATTGGGGAAGTCCTTGCCTTCAGTGGAATGGGGTGGTCCTGCAGCCGCGGTGGAAGAAGGCTGGGCGGCATTTGAAAAACAACGGCATGTCGCTATAACACCACTCGCAGGGCGGTTGGTACTAGTTCCTCTGCCACAGCCCCCGACTGTTGCTCAATCGAAAACATTCCCAATTCAACCCAGAACCCATGGCCTTCCTGCTTCAATGCCTGCATCATAAGGACACTAGGGCCTTATAGAGGCTAGGGTCTCCTTGCAATACAACCAGGGTCTCGCCAACCTTGAACTTCATCAAAAGAGCCCGCCAGTTGACCGCCACTGCATACCGAGGATCACGTCAGCGCTCCCCAGCTGCTACGAAAGAAAATCCTCCACGATGTCCACATCTTGCACAGTTAAAGCCACTTCGCGGCACACTCCTTCTCCTTTGACCGTAAGGCTGATACCCATCACCACCCCATAACCGCCGGTAGTATCTAGCCCCAATCCCAACTTCTTAACAAATTCCATAGAAATGAAATTGTGGCTTGCCCCGCTATCGATTAGGATCACAACTTCCACCCCTTTAATCAGCTCTTTGAGCTTCATCGTTCGAGGAACGGTCAACCCAACCACAGAATTCAAGGACAACACCAATTCGTCGGCCAAGGCATCCTCCCACGTTGGTTTTCTCACCGTCGGTTTCTTCTCCACTGACCACCAAGACTTGCAATTCCTTGTTGGGACAGCAATGACCAACAAAGTACTTATCATCGCAGCGGTAACACAAACCTTTTTCCCTCTTTGCTTGTAGTTTGGCGTCCGTCAGTCGGCAGAAGGAGGAAGACAATGGCTTAGTTTGGTAATGCTGTGCATTTTAAAAAAAGTGCTTTTAGCTGTGCTGAAAGAAAAAGCTGCTGTTCCATGAAGCAGTTGAGTGTTTGGTAAATTGTAATTATAGTAGCTGTGCTGGTTCCAAAATCAATAAATAGCGTTTGGTAAATTGTAGTCTTCGAGTTGTGAAAAAGCTGCTGTTCCATGAAGCAGTTGAGTGTGGGTATGTAAAATGACCAAAATAGACATGATATGAAATTTAAATATATATAATTATTTTTGGTATTTAAAAATACTTGTTTAACTTTAAAAACACATAATGTTTTGATTTTGAATTTTTTAACAATAAATTTATGATAATTAA
>NW_010367428.1:0-3318 GCF_000414095.1 Morus notabilis | reverse complement strand
CAATGAAAATTCCATGATTATTTATGTGATGGGTAGGCACTTGCATTTATGGATGTTTATATTTGATTCATGATAATGAATGTATGGATGATGAATTTGGTCGTTAATTATATGGTTCCATGGATCGCATTAAATTCGTTCAAATTAAATTATTCAAGATTAGAATTACTGTAATTTTAGGTTTTGGGTAGAATTAGGGTTTTGATTTCGAATCAAAAAGAGGCATGGAAGATCAAGTTTGAAGCTTTGAAGGTGCCCAGAAACAACCCAAGTCTGTCCAGAAATTTTTCCAAAAAAAAAAAAAAGGGGAGCCCACCGCGCGCGCGCCCAGGCGTGCCCCGCGCACATCCGCCAAGGTGCGCCCAGACCTGAATTTTGACAATAACCGGGTGCACAATCAATTTCTTATGGTTATTGACCTCTCCGTAACAAAATTCCGCCAAAATTGATTCCTTACGTAATCCACACACTTCAAGTTAGAAAACAACAACGCATTCATCCTTGAAGTGACGACATGAATCTTTATCAGCAAAAGAAGTTGCTTGTATACCACGCAAAATTACAAAAGATTTTATAGCACAACTGTATCCTCCAAATTGGATTTGAAGGCAATGCACGCAACTTGATTCCTATTAGCTAGTATCAATAGCAGGAAATCTAAAATATAGTCCATCTCCACAATGCAAGTTCCAGAGTAAAATTCCCACATTCCATAAACGAGTTACCGACAAACTCAACCTTCAGAACTAATCCAACTGCGACCAGGTATTTTTTTGACTCCTCTCTCCTTCATTTTGTTCCTCACAAGGGAAACGTCCAACCAGCGCTCTGCTGCTGCGTAAATATTGGATAGAAGCACATAATTACCAGCATTCTGAGGTTCAATCTCTAATAGTTTACTAGCGACCAACTCGCCTATCTCTATATTGCAATGTAGCTTACAGGCCCCGAGTAGGGCACCCCATGCCCCAGCATGAGGCTCCACAGGCATTAATTTCAGAAGCTCATAAGCTGTTTTCAACCGCCCTGAACGGCTGAGAAGATCAACCATACAAGCATAATGATCTTGAGAAGGTACAATGGAATACCCATTTTTCATGGATTCAAAGAAGTGCCAACCCTCCTCAACGAGCCCGGCACAGCTACAACCAGATCCGCTAGTCTCAGCCAGCGACGAACAGAGATTTTGGGGACTCCGCCGTCGACAATCGAAGGAGATAAACGGAGAGAGGGAGTCCGAGAGAGAGAAGAAAAATAAACGGAGGGAGAGAGCTTTGGCTGAGAGAGGCTGAGGGCTTCCCAAAAGCATTACCAAACGGAGCCTGAGGCGAGAGAAGCGAAGGTTGAGAGGCTGAGAGTTTCAGGGGGAGGGGCTGAGGAGAAGTGTGCACGAGGACGATGGAGAGATCGGGTTATTTTGGGAATAACCAATATTTCATTAATGACTCCATTTAGCTTCCCGCAGAATCTGAAATCAAAAGCAGCAAATGAGCTGCTTCTGATTTCAGATGAAAAATAACTTCTAGATTTTTTAAGAATCTATTTTTATGTGTTTACCAAACACATTTCAAACTTCAGCTGAAAAAAAAAAAAAAAGTGCTTTTGGCTTCCCAAAAGCATTACCAAACGGAGCCAATGTGTTTCCATTTTTCTTAGCGACTAGTGTGGAACGTGACTGGAAATTAGTTCCACTTCGTGTCGCGGGGGGGAAGAGGCTTTCTTAGGCCAAGTCACGTGCGAGCCCATGGGAACTCTAGCAGGCCTAAGTTGTAGGTTCTTGTCATCTACTCTTTGGGCCAACTCCATAATCCGGCCCCAACCCAACAAGCTTAAGCATCCTGATTTCAGCCCAAATTTTTTAGAGCCCTTTAATAAAGTTTCCTTCCAAAACTTGCTTGGGAACTCCAATTAGCGGCACCGCCAGCACCTTAAAATTCCGGCGGTACTCCCTCACGGTGGATTCTTTCTGGAGAGCTAGGAACTTCTCATAAAGGCTCCCTTCTTGTGACGGCCTAAATCGCTCTAGTATCAACCGCTTAAGCTCCGCCCAGTCCAGGATCACTCGTCGGCCGTCTTCCCACTGGAACTAAGCCAGCGCTTCCCCTTCAAGGCTGACCACCGCCACTTCCAACTTCTCCGACTCAAAACTACAGTTGAGATCAAAGTACCTTTCTGCTTGGAAGATCCATCCATCTGGATCCTCTCCATCGAACACCGGCATCTCCACAAGTCGCGTTCACCACTCAATCCGATTCACGCCCTCGCGGTTTGTCGTTTCTGACCACCCGCCGTCGTCGAATGGCCCGCCGCTCTTCTCACTCACACCTCCCATCGCCGTTGTTGGGACCGAAGGAAGCTCCATGACCGGCGCCGAGGGTCTCGGTGTAGAACCTTCACGTTGCCGTAGAAGCTCTTCCAGTTTTCCAATCATCAGCTCCATACTCCCCTCCAGCTTGGAAATCTTATGCAAATCCTCGCGAAAAGTCTCATGAAGTTCTCCCTTGAACGCCTCCATATCGTGTTGGATCTCCTCGCGGAGTCCTTCCACTTTCTCATCCGTCCTCTTAGCCGGTGCCATCCCAAGGATTTGCTTTGATACCACTTTGTTAAAACTTAGGTTCATAATTATAAAATTCACACAGCAAGCAAGTAATCGGAAAGAAGACAGTTGGATTGAATTGATTAAGAGTTCAATTATCAAAGGAAATACAGGAAGATATAGGGGTGTTCGAGTGACCCCTTGCACTCCCTAGAGCCAAAAGCTAGACTATGTCAATTACAAAGAAGTTGATCGATGCCTTCTCTAATTCCCTCCCTCTGCTTTTATTCCCTATTCTCTAACTAACCGTTTCCCTCTCCCTTCTCTTCTTCTGAGGCTCCTCTCGGGATCCAAGCAATCACACACCCTTCAGCAGCTAGCGCACCAGCTCCGTGCGCTACTTCCATATCAGCACCCTTTTTTCCTCTAACAGGTTCCACCTCACCAGCCTCCACATCACCCCTTGCTGCCACATCAACTCGACCCCCTTTAGACCTCCTCCTAGCATAGGTGAAACGTAAGAGGTCTAGGAAACCCATCATTATTACATACAGATAGACAGCAACATGGGTAGCATAATGTAAGTCAATTAGAAAAATCAATTAGGTAAAGGAACAAGCATGGCATAATGCAACAAGTGCAGAAACTAAGGAAAAACCCAGTTAAACAAGGACAAAATAAACTCAAAGATATTTCAAGAAAAAATTGCCATATAATGGGAATACATATGTATTACATATGTATTACAGAAGAAGCTCCAACCAAATCTAGTTACCAAA
>NW_010367427.1:0-778 GCF_000414095.1 Morus notabilis | reverse complement strand
GAAGGAGAGACTTTACCTTTCCTTTACTTAGAGAGGGGCAGCAATACTAAGCTCTTCCGTGCTCGTAGGTTGACTTCCCTTATGCATCCAGCCTATTCACTAATGTGAATAGGTTATACAGAAGGGTGGGTTGGTTATAGACTCTTATGCGCGTTCCTTCTTCGAACCTTTTGGTATGTATTGCCCCCTAACTATAGATCCGATCCACCAGACGAGAAACTCAATTGCGCACTGCTGCTGAGTCGTCGGACTTATCCACCAAGGGATTCGTGGAATTTCTGTGGATTGCGCTGGAGGAAATCTACCAAAGCTAGGCAGCTAGATAGACTCCTTTCCCGCTGCTAAGCTACGGGAGAGCAAGAAACAAAAGAAAATGATTCTTTTTTAATCAGCGCCCCCTTTTGGGTATGCAGGTACTAAGAGTCCTCTCACTACCAACCAGCAGACATCATCTGGCTGGGTCTTGCCGGTATCAACAACAAGAAAAAAACAACCAAATGGAAACAGCAACTAACTATGGCTCTTGGCCCAGACAACGTCCTAGGCGTAGGGGAGATCGGAGCAGCAGGGAACGCCTAGACGACGTTTTTATTCCTGGGCTGCAGGAAGTAGATCGAGAGGTCGTTCCGCCCCTTGTCCCCGAATATGGGTAATATGTTCTCAAAAAGGTTGCTCCAATCTGACCTAGCTGGCGAGCGATCCCAGTTCGCGGCAGAGAACAAGACAGCCAGCGAGCGTACCTTTGTTCGCTTCTTCTCCACCAAGCACGGAAGTGTAA
>NW_010367426.1:0-1172 GCF_000414095.1 Morus notabilis | reverse complement strand
GATTATCAAATAATCGAAGCATAAATTAATATCGTCTATAGACTGCTCTAATACCAATTGTTGGTTCCCGAATCGAATTCGGGTGCGGAAGCATGGCGGGGAGACGGATCGTGTATAACAAAAATTTTCATAAAACTTTTGAGATACACTATAGATTATATTAATTTATGCACGAATAAATTAATCGCATTAATTTACATCAAGAACTCAATCTGGAAAAATACCTGGAAGCCGACTCGGATGATAACTTGAATTCTTTGACCACGAACAGTCCTTATTCTAAGTTTGTGTATAGAATACTAAAGTCTTCCACGTCAATTCCTTGATTCCACGTAGACGTGCGTGTGGGCACACGTGAGACAAAACAGGTCTCTTAAACACTCGAATTTCCACAAACACCAACGCATGCACGATGTGGAATTTTTTGGAGAAAAAATGTTCTTCTCTTTTTTTTTTTGCTCTATGAATTTCGGCCACACTAACTCTTAGGGCTGAAAATATGTTTTAAAAGTTGTGTCCACAATTTTCTATCATACTTCAAAACAGAATCAAATCTCTATCTCCTATTTGAATTTAGAACAACAAAATCTCCTCTACCTTATCTCTAATGTGACCGGCCACCTTAGGGTTTTTCTCCCTTGTGTGTGGCGCCAATTCTGGATAGGGAAGGAAGAGAAATCATCATTTATCCTGTAGTCCAATTTTAATTCAAAGTCAAATTTAAATTTAAGTCAAACTTAAATTAATTTGAATTCTAAATTGAACAACTTATCAAATAAGTTTAAAAATGATAAATTTAAATTATGTTCACAATTCAAATTCAAATTTAAATAATCACATTATTTAAATAATAACTAATTCTCAATTAATTATTTTTTGAGCATTTAATTTCAAAATTTCAGAATTCTAAAATTCCCCTTTTGCCCTTTATGTCTGGCAGAATTACAAGGACGACGCGGGGACTTATGGACCTATAATCCCGAGCTCCAATAAAATTAATAATTAATTAAACACTTTAATTAATTAATTAATTATATCAATTCCAATAGTTACTCCACTATAAACTTGGAATTGAACTCTCGAAATTATAGACATTAATTACTTCTATAACTGCGAAGTGTCTATTTGATATAGTCATTACATATAGATCAATCCTTCATAAATAATTCATA
>NW_010367425.1:0-855 GCF_000414095.1 Morus notabilis | reverse complement strand
GAAAAATTAAGAAGAATTCTTTCGGATTTTCTATTCGGTGCTAACCTAGGTAGAACTCGTCTTAGCATCAACTCTTTTTTTTTTTTCTCTTTATTTATAAAAATTAAAGAAAAAAAATAAAACATACTTAACTAGTAAGACAAATTTTAATCGTTAATTTTTTTATTGAGTTCTATCAAATTATTAATATTTAACTTAATTTGACGTAATTTTACTACGTGCAGTATTTCATAATTGTATCTTACTAATAGAATATTTCTTTCATACACTACCACAATTAAAAAATAATAATTAAAAGTATTTAAAAAAAGAATGATTTCTCATTTGAATATACCCATTATAAACACATAGAAAAACTTAGAAAGATATTTACCTGACGCATAAACTCTGTCTATCTGAGAAGTGGTGTTTAATAACATGAAAAGAATTGAAGTCTAGGCAAAAAACTTTAAGTGAGGGATTTAAATCTGTTGTCTAATTTTGATGTCTTAATTAGTGTCTAACCAATCAAATCGTGTCACGTCATGTTAAAAATTTAAATTATTTTTTAACTTATTCTTTTGTGCTTATTATGAAATGATGTGGTATGATTTAATCGTTTTGACACCAATTAAAACACCAAAAATTAGACAACAAAATTGAATCCTTTCGTGAGTAGTACTGTACATTGAGAGAAAGAAAAAACTTTAATGTCTAGTTAAATTGGTTTCCTCAAAAATCTGTGGGGCATACAACGGGGAAGCATAAAACCGAAGTCAGTTTGTAATATATAGTTATTTATTATTTATTATTATTATTATGATAAAAAAGAAGCCATCTGATAATCACGTGAAGTGGTGGCACACAACACAAATA
>NW_010367424.1:10786-25849 GCF_000414095.1 Morus notabilis | reverse complement strand
ATTTTCCAAAAAATCAAGACACAAGGCCTTGCCACCGCAGGTCTTCTCCGGCCTCTTAGACTACATGAGTATGAATTTTTACTCTTTATTTTTAATTAATATCATTTTTAGTCAAATAAATATATTAGTTAAAAGGATATTAATTAAGAATAAATGGTAAAACTCTGGATTCGTGCACTCTAAGGATAAGTATAACTATTTTCTCTATATAATATTTTAGAGCCTTACTTCCTTTCTCCTTGCAAGAAAAAAAGAAAATAATTTGATGCAAAAGATAATATGGTTTGTAAATCTAACAGAGAGTGGTAGATGTGTGCTTAATGGAAGTAATATCATGCCTACTAATTGCACTGAAGGTATATCATGAGGAAGAAGGTAATATTGATTTACATTATTAATTTCTGCTACACTCAAATATGTCAATATAATTTACGTCATTTCTTTGTTGAACATCAGATTAGATGCACATTCGCATGCATGTGATATATAATATAGGAATTGTCTCCGGTCAGCCACTTAGAAAGTGTCTGACCAGTCAAGCACTTGTATAATTGTGCATGAATTATGTATATTTACAGGTAAATCGTGTATATTTATATGTAAAGTCGTTTATATTTAACATGAAATACAACAAATCAGCCAATATACATATTTTCATGCTATGTGTTCACTAATTGCTATAAAAAATACATGTTTTGAGTATTAATATACATTATTATTTCTTATAACTTAACATATACGAGATTACACACTCAAAGACTCCCTCCTTGATGTTGTCGCCGCTGTGGAGAATCCTCTTAGTGGCCTTGTCCGGCGAGTACCACTCGTCTTTGAAAACTTTCTCCTGCAAGTAATACGTTCTTCTCTCAAAGAACCACCTTTTGTTTTTTGTTTTTTTTTTCACTCAACGAGCATCAAAGTAGTCTTTTTGCTGCAGAATATATGATTCAAAAAGCTCTCTCACGTTCATGGTTGCAAACCAAATATATGCACTCCAAACTGGTCAACAGACCCATCTATTCTCCCACCAAAATCACCCTAAACAAAGCAACTTCCCTTCCAATGGATTCTTTCCAAAAGAACCTCATCAAATAGCCACCAAAAGTCGAACCAATCAGCTCCATAGCTAATTTCCTTTGATTTCCTTCTATGGTGGAGAATCATTCCAAATCTGGTGCAAATAGTCAGAAATAAACTTCCCATAGCTGTCCACAAACGTCAAAAATGAACTTGACCTTGTTTTTAAATTTCGTACAACTCAACTCCAAAATATGCCAACTAATAAAATCCTAACAACTAAGAATCAACGGGTGAAGGCAATAAGAGATCATTGAAGTACTTATGACATGTATTTGATAGCAGACCCCACCGTACACTTTTACACGCTTATTTTTTTTATTTTTTTATTTTTATTTTATAGAATACAAGAAGTCCAAAAACATATCCATCGAAAATTTTCAGAAAAAAAAAATATCCATCAAAACAGTTCCTCTCCCAGTGCGAGCCTCAGCCCTGTAACAATGACGGACATAGAAAAATATTTTAATGAGACAACTTAATTGTCATATTTGCATCCACATTTTCCTTACAACTTGAATGTTATATGTTGACGGTCAAATTTTGTCAACAAAAACCGGCCTCCTTGAGGTCGGCGCAATCGTTGGTGTGGTGGCCGACATCGCCGTGGAACCTACAGAATTTCTTCTAGTTCCTTCGGCTGGGATCTGACTTCATCGGTTCCGGTCGGCGCAGCAAGTTCCCGCGGCCGACCTGATTGATGAAATCGAAAGAGTAATCCGCGAGGGAAGGTTACAAGAGTTCAGGGCCAAACGGAGACCTCGCAACGACGGCCACGGTGGACAAAATGACGGTCGGCGCCGAGAGGAGAACCAGCGCCCAGAAGACCGAGAACCTGTTGGCGCCAACGAAATGTCGACGTCAGGAATAGGAACTGTCGGCATCCACGTTTCTACCACCGGCGTTTTTTCCTTACGCCTCTTTTTCCGCCCAAGATCCGTCTCCGACTCTGAAGGGCCCTTGGTCTTCTTGCTCCTCGGAACGTGGGAAGAAGAGCTAGCTTTCTTCTTTCCCTTCGACGGGGGTGGTTGGCTCGGCGGGGGCTGTTGGTCCGATGGCGGCTGCTGGCTCGGCCCAGATTGCCGACTGCCAGGAAGTTGAATTCTCAGTGACGCCATCTCTGCGAGAACGACGAGACGAAGATATGATCAGCATTTGAAAAACAAGAACCGTAATAAGGGAAGGCGTCGAAAGCAGGAATTACCCTCGTCGCTTAGGTGGAAGTATGCGCAGATGGCATCTAGGTCCGAAGGGTTGGGGAGATCAAGAATTAAACCGGCGGTGCGAAGGTTGGCCTCAGTCAGAAGCGTGCCAATATGGCGAACCTTTGACGAAAAAGAGAAAGCCTTCTTGATCCTCACCAAACTATTGCCAGAAAACTTCAGCCGGTCCTGGCTAACTAAAGGGTAAAAGATTATCAGCACATGAACAAAAAGCAAAGTCAGATAAAAGAAAGCCAAGAGGCTTACCCATATTCCCAAACGCCGCCTGCACCTGCCTTTGACGGGGCAGGCGATCGTTGGGATGAAAGTTGAAAGGCCCCCGAATCATGAAGAACATGGGCTTCCACTCGTGTGACGACGAGGGAATACCCAGTATAAGCTTCCCAAATCTGGGCTGAGACCTCCCGTGACCATTCAAAAAATACCACCCCTCACACTTGGCGACGTGGCATAGCTTGTACATAAATCGGAACTCATCCAAAGGGAGTTCCATATCGAATTGCTGGTGCCATAAAATCCAGGCACCGGCGAAGCAGTACCAGAAGTTCGGCGCTAGCTAAGCGGGGGAAATGCCATAAAAATGGCAGTAGTCCTTTACAAAGGGATGAACTGAGAGGGTCATCCCCGCCGTAACCGCTCTAGTATAGACCGGAAGGTATCCGGTCGGCGGCATGCTGGTTCTAAAATGCATGTCTGGGAGAAGGTATTCGAACCACCTCCCGTCGATGTATCCTTCCTTCATAGCCCGGATGATATCCTTGTTCCAAACCCTTGACGCCACAATGTCGGCTGTGAAGAAAGGCCTATCTGGCTCACCACTCGTGGCAGCCAGGGGAGCATCTACTGTCGAGGCAGCCACCCCGCCTACTCTACCCCCGGTGAAGGGGATCCGCTCAACTATCTCGTCCAGAAACCGTTCGACGCTGCCGAAATCACTTCTGAAGTCGTCGGCCGGTTCATATCTTTCTCTGATATCTTCAGTGTCGCCCAGCACGGAGTCGACGCTGGAAGACAAAGAAGACCATGAGATCTCCACCACAGAAGAAGGGTCTGGACGGACGACAGGAGAATCCTCTCGACTGGGGGAACTTTGGTCCATTGTTCTGGTGATTAAAAAGACAATAAGCTAAGTTAAAAGCCTAACGTCGAGAGGAAGAAAGGATGGCTTCTAAGCGATGACTACGCAAACGCCTCAACTTGACATCGACCAGTCATATGAGAATGGTAACGGCGAGTGCTCATAGAATTCTAGGTTCCCTAGAACCCAGAAACCAGAAGCGCGCATACAACAAAGAGATGGGGACAGAACTATCCAATGCGGAAAAACAAAATGAAGTAAGTCTCCCTAAGTTCTACATTCCACACATTTTTTATACATATACACATGGTTCAAACAAAAGGAGAGGAGCGGCCCGTAAGTAAGAAAAGCATACCGAGGGTGGAAAGGCTTACCGGTGAAGAAGGATTCTCGGGAAAGTCTTGAAGAAAGAACGGCTTCGCGATACGCCTCGAAGAGCAAGAAGCACGAACCAGAGGTTGGAGAGTAAGGATTCCGACGAAGAAGGCGGCAGTCCAACAGGTACGAAGAGGGTTTGAAGTTTTGAAAAAATGGCTCTCAAGTTCGTAGAGAGTATTTAAAGGAACGGACATCCTCTACCCTGACCGTTGGATGAAGATCTTAAAATCCAACGACAAGGGAATCCTGCCCGAATCAGACGGTGATAAAATAGGGCGGGAAACGGAGAGGTCGCAATCTAAGGGCCCATATTCATCCTTTCAAAATAAGGTCGTACGTCATCATGGGGAATCAATCGACGCGACGGTTGCGTCCCCCGAAGGAAATCCGAAGCGCCCAGGCCATCATTGCGAACGAAGGCTCGGGACCGGTTTCCCACACCCAAAGCACGGAAGGACAACCGAACCTAAGTCCGAGACCGCCTGAAAGGAACCCTCGACCTGGGGGGTAGCTGTTGTGTGGGAAAATGTGACAGACACATGGACGAACAGAAATGCGACACGTGGCCTTGACTACTCCCCACCAAGCAAAAACCCTCGACGTCTACGGACCCCTCCTATTCCGCTGGAAAGCCCAAAGCGCGAAGTCCAAATTAGGACGACGATCCCTTATGGCGTCGACAGATCGCGCCGTAGACACGAAGATCCCTCGACCGCAGAAAGGACCCAAATAGGGCGATTGGGCCAAGCAGCGCTGACGACGAGGGGAACGTTCTTTAGAAGACGTGACGGGTTGCGTGCAAAAGTGGAAGACGTCTGCAGGCATTAATTGCAAGCTCTTAAACAGCCCCACACAGGGGACAGAAAAGTATTACGGAGAAGCACAGAGCCGTAATAGAAGACTAATTTGCTGAGTGAACAGTGCTGATTAGTGGGCTACGTCTGGACCTACAAAGGAAGAGCACTTGAGTGCTTCCACCTAGGAAGGAAACCCCCTAAGCGAAGGAAGCCCAGTATAAAAGGAGGAAGACCCCAAGTAAGGCAGGGGTTGAGAGATTCCAACAAAGAGAAAAAAAGATTGAATAAGAGCAATTGTTGTAAATTGTTACTTTCTCAAAATAAATATAAAATCACAGTGGATGTAGCTCTCATTATATAGAGCGAACCACTATAAAATTCCTTGTGTTGTTTATCTATGCATGATTTGGTTAACACACAAACACACATATTCAACTAATCTTCACACGTTCACTACACACAGGCCGGTAATCCAAAGGGAAACCAAGAGGTAATCCGGCCGATTTTTGTTGGCAAAATTTGACCATCAACATTATATATTGCAAAACAAAAAAGAAAAAGAAAAAGAAAATAAAACGGGGTACCTATGGTCTGTTTGGTATGAATAAAAGGTGGAAGAAAATAAAACATTGGAGAGGTATAGGATGGAAATTTATAAGTCGAGATATTTGATAGGAAGAATTAGTTTCTTTTCATCCAAACTAATACAATTATATTGTTCCATAATAGTTTTTCTATCCTTTTGATTTCACTTTCAATATCAAATAAGAGATGGTAAATTTATTTTCTTTCCTTCATATCATATCAAATAACTCATGAGAAAACTAAAATCTTTTCTTTCCTCTATAGCTTATAATTACTAACCTTTATAGTTTTTCATTCTCTCTTATCTTCTTTCATTCTTACCCTTATAGTTTATTATTAACTAATGACAACTTTATATCCATAACAAAACTTTTTTGTAATTAAATGATAATCCCAACTTTACCATAATTTTCCACTAATAATATTTTTTTAATTGTGAGCATTATCTATATATTGGTGAACTTTTTGTGACCATAGGTAACTTTTTTTAGGATGAGCACTGGGAGTACTTATTGTCACCAAAATAAAACTATTGTCTACTATTAAAAAGTTTTTTCAACTTTTTGTTTTCATTGGTTTATGACGGGAGTACGTGGTTAGAAAATAATTGTGTTTACCAATAACTTTCTCACTTTTAGTCATAACGATTAAGTTGTGACGACTACTACTTTTTCTAGTGGAAATATTTTATAATATATTTCACTTTACTTATTCCTAATTTAAACATTGAAACTTTAATTATTAAATCAGCTCATGATATGTTCACACATTAATCTTATTAATAAGTGTTGTGCGGAAAAATGTGACGGACACCTGGACGAACGATAATGCGATATGTGGCCTTAACTACTCCCCGCCAAGCAACAACCTTCGACGTCTATAGCTCTAAAGAGCCCAAGCACGAAGTCCAACTTAGGGCGACGATTCCTTCTAGCATCGACAGATCGTGCTGTCGAGCTTAAGGCACTAAGATCCCTCGACCGCAGAATCGACCACCAAGAAGGACGATTGGGCTAAGCATCGCTGGCGATGAAGGGAACGTTCTCTGGAGGACGTGGCAAGTTGCGTACAAAAGTGGGGGACGTCTGCAGGCATTAATTGCGAGCTCTTAAACCGCCCCACAGGGGACAGAAGAGTGTTACAGGGACGCACAGAGCCGTAATAGAAGACTAATTGGCTGAGTGAACAGTGCTGATTAGTGGGCTACGTCTGGGCCTAAAAAGGGAGAGCACTTGAGTGCTTCTGCCTACGAGGGAAACCCACCCAGTGAAGGAAGCCCAGTATAAAAGAAGGGAGACCCCCTACGAGGAGGGGGTGGAGATCCAAGAAGAGAAAAAAGAGAGTGAGAGATAGCAATTGATGTAAATTGTAATCCCCTCAAAAAGAAATATACAACCACAGTGGATGTAGCTCTAATTTTACAGAGTAAACCACTATAAAACTTCTTGTCTCCTTTATTTGTGCACATCTCAAACTATACACACCATACACCCCGAACAATAAATTTTCACACATATTCAACACATAGGCCGGTAATCCAAAGGGAAACCAAGAGGTAACCCGGCCGGTTTTTGTTGACGAGAAATCACCGTCAACAATAAGGTATATTCAACATCTTGAAAAAACATACTTACTACAACAATAAAGGCCATTTGCGACGATATTTGTTGTCGCAAATAATAAATATTTGCGACGACACGTCGTTGCAATTACTTCCCGTTAAATAAAATAACCATGTCGTCGCTAATAACTTAAATGTCGTCGCAAATAATTTTGGAGTGCAAATTTCAATGGCGTGTATTTTTGCCGCCAAGGTGATACATTTTTTACGACGAAAAGGCGTCGCAAATAATATGATATTTGCGACGATATTTGTCGTCGTAAATAATTTGAGGTTATTTGCGACGATAATTTTCTCTTTGTCGTCGCATATAATCTTTTTAAGATTTCACCAAAAACTAAACGTGAGAAATATGATTATTTGTGACGACTCAAAAATGCGTTTATACTAAAGTTAAATATGATCCTTATACTTTTATGGCTAGTTGTTGGTTTGTTTCGGATCTTAGGAATTAGGTGCAGTTTGAAGGGGCAAGTGTGAATGCGTTGGCAGCCTGCACTTAAATTCTTGGTTAAATTATATATATGTGTTAAATTATACTTGTGTTCATTTCAAAAAAAAAAAATTATACATGTGTTAAATATGCAGCGTTATACAAAATATATATAGAAAACTATGAAATTTGGTAGGCTGGTAATTCTTTATTGCCAGTTGATTTTTGTTTTTTAAAGATTCAATAGATAGCTAGATAAGATTAAGGTCTGTAGAGTTCAATATTTTAATCACTAACATTTATAACGTGAAACATGTACCTAGGCCCTTCTTCATTAAAAAAAAAAAAAAAAAATGTATCTGGGCAATAATAGTTGCCTAGCTCAATGTCACACACACGAAAATCTCTCTCTATATATTTACATTACATATTCACAGCTCAAGATATACATAACTCAAAATAATACCAAAGAACACCAACAATAACATGGAGAAAGTAGTGAGAAGCTCTGGGCATGATCTTGAAATAAATGCCACTGAGCTAGTTAAATCTCAAGCCCACATTTGGAACCAAATCTTCAACTTCATAAACTCCATGTCCCTCAAATGTGCCATTCAATTAGGTATACCAGATGCCATTTATAGTCATGGCAAGCCCATGATTCTTTCACAACTCATATCCTCCTTGCCAATCCACCAAAATAAAAGGCCTGATTCTCGTTTGATCTACCGCCTCATGCGCATCTTGGTCAACTCCGGCTTCTTTGCTCTCGAAGAAGTCGTCGTTGGGGAAACCAACCTATTAGAAGAAGGTTATGTCCTCACAAATGCTTCCAAATTACTTCTTAGGGACAATCCCTTGAGTGTCACACCCTTCTTGTTGTCTATGCTTGACCCTATTATGACTAAGCCTTGGCATTCTATTAGCACTTGGCTCCAAAGTGATGATCCTACTCCATTTGCCACAACACATGGGAAGGAATTTTGGGACTACAATGAGTATGATCCCAGGCTGGGAAATTTGTTCAATGAGGCCATGGCTAGTGACGCGCGATTGGTCACGAGCGTGGTGATCGAGAAGTGCAAATCCATGTTCGAGGGATTGGAATCCTTGGTTGATCTTGCAGGAGGCACTGGGACGGTGGCCAAGGCCATTGCATATGCATTTCCTCATTTAGCATGCACTGTGTTTGATCTACCCCATGTTATTGCTGATTTGCAGGGAAGTAAGAACTTGAAATTTGTTGGTGGGGACATGTTTGATGAAATTCCTCCAGCAGATGCAATTTTCGTGAAGGTAAGAAATATATATATATATATATACATATATTCTCAATATTCTCATATAACTCTTTAACATTCATATATACAACAATTAATATTAGGCTTTTAAGACGGTAATTAATTATTCTTGTGTCTGAAAATTGCTTAGGTTCACATAGGAGTTGAGCAACATCACCAATATAAATTAGTAGGCTCTCACTTAAAATATATATATATATATATATATAAAGTACGCTCTATATTTAGGTCTCATGTTGTATGTTTCACTCTCTATTAATTAATATATGACGCTCAATAATATTGGTACCTTTTAGTATTGCTCAATTCTCTTTACTTCAACAGTATGAATCATAATTCTAAAACTACCTAACAATAAATTAAGCCTAGGCTAGGGCTGGCCAACTAAATTTGTTGGATTTTTATGCATTGAAATTATATAGATGTGTTTGCAAGAGTCCTATATAAAAGTATACTTATATGAAAGCCTTGTTTGGTACTATATCTAACAGATGCTCATGTATTTGTGTGTTTTTATTTACAACCACAAAATAATATTAATCTGACTATCTGTTTAACAAAATAGTGGATATTACACGACTGGAGTGACGAAGACTGTGTAAAATTACTGGAGCGATGCAAAGTGGCAATTACATGCAAAGGCAACAAAAATGGGAAAGTGATTTTAGTAGACATGGTCATTGTGGAGGAGCAAAACAACAAGGACATTGGTCATGATCATCATGCTCATGATCATGATCATCAGTCGTACGAAACTCAACTCTTCTTTGATATGTTGATGATGGTGTTACTCTCTGGCCGAGAGAGGAAAGAGACAGAGTGGGCTAAGCTCTTTTTTGATGCAGGGTTTAGCACTTATAAGATAACTCCTATTTTGGGTGTTAGATCTCTCATCGAAGTTTTTCCGTAAAATAATAATATATATAAATAAAAAAAGTACTTGGGACACTACTATATACTAAACAACACAACAAATTTTAAATTAGTCAGGTGACTCTCAACATGAGGCCAATAGATGAGACCTACTTTTTATAATTAGTTGTGTTGGTTAGCACTAGTAGGGCTCTAAGCGTTGCCAAATATGAAAGCTTTATTATACAGTTTGAGTCGTAACTAATTACCATTACTATTAGTAATGTTATTTTCAATATGAATAACTGATAGACTTGCTTTTCCCTGGTGGGCCCTAGAAGCTTTATTAGTAATGTTGTGATGATCTATCCATATATGTGTGCAATATGTATTTTATAAAAACAAAGGTTTGTTACTGTATTCTATCAAGTATACATGTAACTTAATAGAGCAAAATAAATTAGCAATATTATTCTATTCAATATTTCTTGTTTTCTTGTTTCAAGGTCAAGACTCAAGTCAATCTGACTCTTTATTTTATATGTAAGAAAAAGAATACTCGCCACGAAAAAAAGAAAGAATAAAACAAGTTTCATAACACATGGTAAAACTAAAGCGGGACTTGTTAATAATGGTGATTAAAATTAAATTAAATTAGAATGGTGATTAAAATTAAATTAAATTAGAAGGGTGACTAAAATTTAATTAAATTAGAATGGTGACTAAAATTAAATTAAATTAGAGGAGTACTATAATAATTTCACTCTGATAATTAAATCTCTTGGAAGTTTGATACCTCTACCATCATGTAATTATAGATCATTTATGATACATATCAAAAGCAAATAAATAAGACGTGAAAGTCGTAAAGTGGAAAATCTTACACCTTCTGGGTATATATGGGGCCAGAATAGAGAAAACCAAGAAAAGAGATAGCAAAGCCATCACAAAATTTCAGTATAAGAGGTTTATTTCACTTTTTCTCTTTGCTTATATCTATAAATAATTAAATTAAGGAAAGCTCGAGAATCTATACGCAGATAAATAGATAATTAACCTACTTAACAAGAGAGATAGCAATTGTATGTGTATAATCAATCAATTAACTAATACCCATCCGTACTTTTGTAGCTGCATGTTTTTCATACTATTTTATTTTTAATATTAAATATGATGATAGTGATGATTAACTGGAAAACATACTGAGCACGCTATACTTGACCGATGTGGGTTCTGTATGGTAAGATTAAAATATATAATAAGGCCTAGAAATGATTAATTATAATAACGAACAATTCGAGTTTTCAATTCAAGTTTTGCTACAGTTAAAAGTTCTCACAAAAAGTCACATCTAACTTTTTTTTTTACAGTTAAAAATTTTAACGTAAAATCACATCTCAGTTCGAATAGGTAAAAACAAGGCCTTAATTAATTAACTAATACCCATCCCTACTTTTGTAGCTGCATATGTTTTTCATGCTATTTTATTTTTGAAATTAATTATGATGATAGTGATTAGTGCTGAAACTTTGGACGGGCCACCCGTGACCACCGAAAATTTTAAATTTTTACCCGATGATTGAACCTGTCTGAGCCCGAATTTTTAGGCTGCTCAACCTGACCCAAGTAAGCCTTTGGACGGGCTTCGGGCAAGTTTTGGCTGCTTGAGCCCGGTTGGGCAGCCTGAACCGCCCGAGTGCCCGACATAATTTTTTAATATTTTTTATATATTTATATACTATTATAAATAATTTTGTTTATTAATTGTATATGGTATTGGTATGTATATAAATAATTTTTAAGTTATTTATTGCAAACATTATACAAAAATTATTAGGGAGATTACAATTTAAAATTTGAAATGCACACGAACTATATAAAAAATTATTTATTTATTAATTTTTAAATTTGTAATTCATAATTGTCTCGTTAAAAATCTTACCAAGAAAAACCCAATTGGGATAAAAACTTGGTAAGGAAAAAAGAGTGCAATCATTCTGGGATGAATTACAAATTTGACGAACTTACAAAGTCTATACAAGATTACAATAACACTGTACTAAGTAAATAAATATTTATAAATTACAATAATAGAATTTAATTTGAAGCTAAAGGATCGTCTTCAAAATTAAAAGTTAATCTATTAAATTCATCGATCCATTCTTGGCTTGTCGGTGAAATTGTATCCTGTAAATGTTGGTCGGAACGATCCCAATCCTGAATGCACACCAAAGCTTCAACAATATCCTGTTGCAATGCGTTTCTACGTTCCTCAAGTATTCGGCCAGTCGTACTGAAGGCTTGTTCAGATGAACTAGTGGAGACTGGGATCGAAAAAATATCAATTGCCAGTCGAGTTAGGATCGGCCAACTTAATGCTCGTGCCCTCCACCACTGAACCAAATAAAACATTTCACTATTGTCGATTACTAAGCCATCACTCAGGTACGCCATTAACTCGTTGAAGCCGCCGCTGTTGCGGCCACCTCTTGATGAATATCTACTCCCAGATTTTCCTTGACCTTGAGTCGGAGTCGTCATCGTCTTCTTCTTCTTCTTCTTCTTTTTCTTCAACTCAAAAACATTCAAGAACGAGGTGTGTTTCTAAACCTACTTTCATAAAAGCTATAGATAGATAATATTTTTTCCTTTATAATAGGAAATTGGTCAGAACAATCGATATCTAAAAAGTCACCTAAGTTTTTTAATCCACTTTCTAAACCTTCTAATTTTAATCTAGGATCAAAGATAACACCGAAACCATACAACATTGATAATTTAGCCCAATATTTTTTAAACTTCTTTTTAAGGTAAAATTTTAATTTTTCTCCTCATTCTTCACCTTGGTTGCACGTCTATGAACAATAGAGATTATGGAAAAGAATTTGCTAAGAATGATGATTTGCTTATGATTATGAATGGTACTGAAAAACTTGATGTTTAAAGAATAAATTTTCGGTTATTGACTTATATTTTTAGCATTTTGTTTAGGGAGAAATCTTGTGACAATAGTGGTGAAACCCTAGAGCTTATGATGTTTATGATGATAAAAAGAATGAGAAAGGTTGTGATATGTATTTGAACGATTAAAACAACGGATAAAACGAGCTATGGATGGCTCGGGAAACACGAAAAATCATGCGGAACGCCGCCGAAATTTAGTTTAGGGTTATGAACTAATTTCGGTTGGACTAAAGAATAAGAGGAATAAGGTGTGAAAAATAAGTTGATTGGGTGATCGAAGATGTGTGGAAACCTAAAACGATGAAAATTCTCAAGTCTTAGACCAAAACTGAAAAATAGGTTATTAACCCGAAAATTGGAATCCGGTGCTATTATGGGCTAGCAAACCAAGATAAAAGCTAAGTTTCAAAAGTTGACCAACACTAAGTTGAAGGAAATTTCGTTCTGAACAACTTTTGTGTAGCGTTTTTCTAAAAAATAACTTTACACGCTAGTTTCAGGCTAATTTCCGAAACATGTCCAAGATGGTAATTATTGGTCAAATATGCACGAGTTTGGAGCATGATGTTTAGATAGAAAATTGATAGAAATGCGTAAAGACGCAAAACAAGATTAAAATTACTGTCCTAATAAGAAAAGATGACAGTAAGACGATGTATAAAGAAATGATGATAAAAGAAAGGAAAAAACTAAAACTGTTTATACCGGCCTCCGCAAGGGTGGTTATTATAAAACCATGAGTGAGTTGATTATTTTGTGTAGCTCCTCCACTCCTCATTAGGTATTTACGCAACGGTACAACGGGACGGGGCCTACAAGAAGTAAAAGCTATGAAAACACAATACGAAAGTCATTCAGAATGTTAGAAAATAATAAGAACGACACAAGAATAAAAGTTGAATGAATTATGAAATGGAAGAAAAGAAAGTACTATACGATAAACGTTCTAAATAAAAGAACAAAACTCATCAAGAAGTACGAAATGAAAGAAATGAAAATACAATATGATAAACGTTCAGAAAATTTAGAAAAACGAACGACACAATAACGACAATTGTAAGGAAATATGAAATGAAAGACAAGAAAGCATAATACGATAAACGTTCTAAAAGTTTAGAAAATATGTTAGGATGTATCACATGAATGCATATATGGGTATGCATTACTGTTTGCAATTTTTGTGAACTGTTGTTACTTGCTAAGCGAAAGCTCATTAAGTTTGTTCATGTTGTAGGAAGATCGGGTAAGGTACCGGCTCCCTGAAACTTGTATGCTGGGCGTGCAGAAAATGATGTAGCAGTGGGATGTGGGCAAGTGGATAATGGAGGCACTATGGATTTTGAAATCGCTGCTAAACACTTAATGTAATTAATATGTATGGACATGAATGGATTATGTAAAGTAAGTAAAGATCACGTGACTATGAGGCTATGCTTAGCAACCTTAAGTCATAAAGTCTATTCATGTACTCATGATGCTATTATACAAACTGCATATGCATGACAATGGTATGTAAATAATAATTTAAATTTATGTCCGCGCAGGAAAAGAAAAACTTAGCCTAAAATTTAGGAGTTTATAGTTCAAAAGTAGTAGAAGTTAGGAAATGAGCTAAGTATTATTGGTTACCGAATCGAATTCGGATGCGGAAACGTGGCGGTAGGGCGGATCGTGTATAACAAAGATTTTCATAAAACCTTTGAGATACTCTATAGATTATATTAATTTATTCGATTAATCTCATTAATTCATATATTAAGAAGTCAATTAAGAATAATACCTAGCACCGATTAGGTCGATAACTTGAATTCTTTGACCTCAAACAATCCTTGCTCCAAGCTTTGTGTTTAGAAAACCGAAGTCTTCTACATCAATTCCTTGATTCCACGTAGACGTGTGTGTGGGCACACGTAAGACAAAACAGGTTTCAATAACACTCGAATTTCCACAAACACCAACGCATGCACGATGTGAAATTTTTTTGGAGAAAAAATTTTCCTCTCTTTTCCCTATGAGAAATTTCGGCCACACTCAATAATTAGGGCAGAAAGATGTTTTCAAAAATTGTCTACACAATTTTCTATCATTCTCATATTTAAAGAGTAGAAGTCAAACTTCAAAAAGGAATCAAATCTCTATCTCCTATTTGAATTTGGAACAAAAAATCTCCTACACCTTATCCCTTAAGTGGCCGGCCATGTAGGGTTTCTATCCCTTGTATGTGGCGCCAATACTAAATAGAGAAGGAAGAGAAAATCATCATTTACCCTGTAGTCCAATTTTAATTCAAATTCAAATTCGAATTTAAGTCAAACTTAAATTAATTTGAATTCTAAATTAAACAACTTATCAAATAAGTTTAAAAGGATAAATTTAAATTATGTTCACAATTCAAATTCAAATTTAAATAATCACATTATTTAAATAATAATTAATTCTCAATTAATTATTTTTGAGTGTTTAATTTTAGAATTCCGTAATTCTAAAATTCCCATTTTACCTTCTGTGTCTGGTAGAATTACAAGGACGATGAGCGGACTAATGGACTTATAATCCCGAGCTCCAATAAAATTCATAATTAATTAAACACTTTAATTAATTAATTAATTCTATTAATTCCAATAGTTACTCCACTATAAACTTAGAATTGCACTCTTGAAATTATAAACATTAATTACTTCTAAACTGTGAAGTGTCCATTTGATATAATCATTGCATATAGATCAATCCTCCATAAATAATTCATAATTAGAG
>NW_010367424.1:3356-10765 GCF_000414095.1 Morus notabilis | reverse complement strand
CCTTGAGTACCATTGATTCTCTAATGGATAGTGATTCATAAAACACATTCATGAACCAAAGCGCTTTTGCTAATCCAAGTACCGAATCAACACTCAAGAGAATTATTTATCTACTTCTTTCTCAAGAAGGAATGAATTTCATCTCGTATAATAACATTCTCGGCTACCTACTTCATCATGTCTCCAAAATACAAGGAATATGATTCAGGGTCTCGAAATCTGTACCGAGTAAATCAAAAGACACAAATCCATAAATAAGAGTTTGTTAAGAACTCAAGATTAAGATCATTCTATATATGACCATCGGTAGACTCAATTAGAATTTCTATACTTAACGAAAATTATTAGAAATTCATATTGTGTCTGTGTCCTTGTTCCACATAATCTTATTATGCGAAATACACTCATTCAATATCACACCATATTAACAGTGTGGATAAAACCGTTCCATTCTAAATGAGAATGACATGTATTAGTAATGTTCTAATTAAAGATTCTGAACTTTAATTAGATTTATTATGAACATCATTTTTTGATTATTATCCTTAAACATTATCCTCTCGTATACAACACTTATATACCATGTTTAAGGTTATATAAATAATCTCGGAATTTTTATTTGATATTCATAAAATATTCATAAATATATGCACATAAAATGATGAATAAACTCTTTTATTAAATAAATAATAAATATCCTATTACATCTCATGCTTCTAGGACACTATTCCGAACAAGTATGAATGTAGTAATGATGATCAAAAGTAAGGGTCGTCACAACATGCACAACGTGAAATTTTTAGATAAAATTTTTACTTTCCTCACCCTATAAAATTTTGCCACCTATGCTAGGGAGAGCAAAAATTATGTTCTCTAATTTTCTGTAATATCCTGTTTATAAAGTAGTAGTTAGACTCTTAAAAAAAAGGCTAATCTTTATCTCCAAGATAAAGCTTGATAATTATTTCCAATTTTCATTTTTATTTTGAAACAAAATCTCTCCCTTATCCACATGTAAATTTTGACTTAAATTCAAATTTCAATTCAAGTCAAACTTAAATTAATTTGAATTTCGAATTGGTCAACTTATCAAATAAGTCAAATGGATAACTTGAGAGCAAGCAAATGAATCCCAAAGAAATTCACATTGTGCTGTGAGTTCACACTATGTGAACACATTCACATGTGTGTTTCATAATAAACTTAAATTTAAATAATCAAATTATTTAATTTATAATTAATTCTCAATTAATTATCCTTGAGCATTTTATTTTAGAATTCCATAATTCTAAAATTCCCATTTGCCCTTAGTGTCTTGTAGGATTATAAGGACGACGCGGAGACTCATGAACCTATAATTTCGAGCTCCAATAAAATTAATAATTAATTAAACTCTTTAGTTAATTAATTAATTCTATTAATTCCAATAGCTACTCTACTATAAACTTGGAATTGATATAGTTATTACATATAGATTAATCCTCCATAAATAACTCATAATTAGAGCTAGGTGAAATCCGTTAATGTGTCGAATTACATCTATATCCTTGAGTACCATTGATTCTCTAATGGACAATGATTCATAAAATAAATTCATGAATCGGAGCTCCTATTGGTCCAAGTACCGAATCAGCCCTCAAGAGAATTATTTTTCTACTTCTTTCTCAAAAAAGAATTGATTCCATCTCGTATAATAATATTCCTGACTACTCACTTCATCATGTCTCCAAAATACAAGGAATAGGACTCAGGATCTCAGAATCCATACCGAGTAAATTAAAAGATATAAATCAATACCTAAGAGTCTGCTAAGAACTCAAGATTAAAATCATTATATATATGACCATCAGTAGACCCAATTAAAATTTGTAGACTTAACAGAAATTATCATAAATTCATATTGCGTCTATGTCCCTGTTCCACATAATCTCATTATATGTAATACACTCATTCAATATCTCGTCATGTTAACATGCAGATAACACCATTCCATTCTAAATGAGAATGACATGTATTAGAAATGTTGTAATTAAAGATTCTGAACATTAATTAAATTCATTACGAGCATCATTTTGATTATTATCCTTAAATATTATCCTATCGTATATAACACTTATATACATTATTTAAGGTCACATAAATAATCATGGAATTTTCACTGATATTCACAAAATATTAATTAATATATGCACAAAAACTAATGAATAAACTCTTTTATTAAATAAATAATAAATATCCTATTACATCTCATGCTTTTAGAACACCATTCATAACAGTTTTATCATATGTTATGAAATTTCTTTTTTTCCTTTTTTTCATGGCGAGTATTCTTTTTCTTACATATAAAATAAAGAGTCAGATTGACTTGAGTCTTGATTTTGAAACAAGAAAACAAGAAATATTGAATAGAATAATATTGCTAACTTATTTTGCTCTATCAAGTTAAATGTATATACTTGAGAGAATACAGTAACAAACCTTTGTTTTTATAAAATACATATTGCACACATATATGGATAGATCATCACAAGTTGCTAACCTCTGGTGCAATCGACGAGCTTCTAGGGCCCACCAGGGGAAAAGCCAGTTTATCACATATTCACATTGAAAATAGGAGTACTAAGTACTAAACCCTGCATCAGAAAAAAGCTTAGCCCACTCTGTCTCTTTCCTCTCTTGACCACGGAGTAACACCATCATCAACATATCAAAGAAGAGTTGAGTTTCGTACCACTGATGATCATGATCATGAGCACGATGATCATGACCAATGTCCTTGTTGTTTTGCTCCTCCACAATGACCATGTCTACTAAAATCACTTTCCCTTTTTTGTTGCCTTTGCACGTTCTCCAGTAATTTTACATAGTCTTCGTCACTCCAGTCATGCAATATCCACTATTTTGTTAAACAGACGATTGGATTAATATTATTTTGTGGTTGTAAATAAAACCACATAAATACATGAGTATCTGTTAGATGTAGCACCAAACAAGGCTTTCATATAGTTATACTTATTTATAGGACTCTTACAAACACATCTATATAATTTCAATGCTTGAAAATCCAACAAATTCAGTTGGCCAGCCCTAGCCTAGGCTTAATATGTTGTTAGGTAGTTTTAGAATTATGATTCATACTTTTAAAGTAACTAAGCGTCATATATTAATTAATAGAGAGTAAAATACACAACATGAGACCCAAATATAGAGCGTACTATATATATATATATTGAAGTGAGAGCCTACTAATTTATATTGGTGATGTTGCTCAACTCCTATGTGAACCTAAGCAATTTTCAGACACAAGAATAATTAATTATCGTCTTAAAAGCCTAATATTAATTGTTCTATATATGAATGTTAACTACTACCAAGAGTTATATGAGAATATATGTGTATATATATATATATATATTTCTTACCTTCACGAAAATTGCATCTGCTGGAGGAATTTCATCAAACATGTCCCCACCAACAGATTTCAAGTTCTTACTTCCCTGAAAATCAGCAATAACATGAGGTAGATCAAACACAGTGCATGCTAAATGAGGAAATCCATATGCAATGGCCTTGGCCACCGTCCCAGTGCCTCCTGCAAGATCAACCAAGGATTCCAATCCCTCGAACACGAATTTGCACTTATCGATCACCATGCTCGTGACCAATCGCGCGTCACTAGCCATGGTCTCATTGAACAAATTTCCCAGCCTGGGATCATACTCATTGTAGTCCCAAAGTCCCATCCCATGTGTTGCGGCAAATGGAGTAGGGTCATGACTTTGGAACCAAGTGCTAATAGAATGCCAAGGCTTAGTCATAATAGGGTCAAGCATAGACAACAAGAAGGGTGTGACACTCAAGGGATTGTCCCTAAGAAGTAATTTGGAAGCATTTGTGAGGACATAACCTTCTTCTAATAGGTCGGTTTCTCCAGCGACGACTTCTTGAAGAGCAAAAAAGCCGGAGTTGACCAAGATGCACATGAGGTGGTAGATCAAATGAGAATCAGGCTATGTTTTGGTGGATTGACAAGGCGGATATGAGTTGGGAAAGAGTCATGGGTTTGCCATGACTATGGACGGCATCCGGTATACCTAATTGAATGGCAAATTTGAGCTCAAATATATTCAGCTCAAATATGTGTTTTCATAACTTTTCCATGCTAGAAGCATTCATCTTTCCTATAGTATACACATTCTGGGGTGCTTATGTTGCTCATGCATCTTGCCCAGGAGTTGTACATAGATGGCAGTGAGGAAGTTTTGCTTACTCTTGATCTGCTTAATCGAATGGTATCCTTTAACGAGGTAAAACATAGCCTTTCTTTTATGTTAATTTTAATTTTTTACTTTCATAATTTTAATTTTTTACTTTCAGCTTTGTTGTGGGCTTCGACAGATAAAACTTTTTGGACTTTGGATTTTCGTTTGTCTCTGCTAGGGTTAAACAGGAAGGATGTATTGAGAGTTAATTGTTTTGTTAGCTTTTAAGCCTTCTTTTTGTTTTGTTTTTCCTGTTATGCTTTATTTTCATGTTTCTGCTTTAAGAGGATTCCCCATTCTCTTTCCTTTGTGATTGATTTTTCATAAGTGAAAAGGAAGTGTTCTAATATAAAAAAATATTTTTTTTATACTTAATTTCTACTGAAACTAACATGTTTGCTTATACTAATTGGACAAGTCTTGGTTGTGTGATGCTTTTATTAGTGTGTCCCTCGTTTTATGAATTCTCATCTATTTGATTTATTTGTGCTTATTGATTTTACGGTCTTAACTTCTACTAGTTGCCTAGAAACTTTTTTTGGATTTTTTATTTAGCATGATTTCATTTGTTATTTTGTTGCCTTTTGTTATTTCCTACAGGTCAATAGATACTTTGTTCAGTTGTTGAATGGAGTTTTGCTAAAGTTGGAGCACAAAATGAATGAAGATTTTTTAAACTTCCAACTTATGAAAAAATTGACGACTAGTCACATTCCCTCTAATAGCTAGCTAGCTTTTGGTTCTTCTGCTTTCTAGACTTGCTCTGAACTTCGTAAATTGTGAACAAATAGTTGGCAAATTGAAAACAGTAGTATAGATTGATTACTTTCCTTATTGTATGAATTAGTTAATTATATAGTGAAGGTGGTATTTGACTATTTGGTGTACTTTTAAATTTAGCATCATCTATAATAGTATATCAGTGCACTATTCATTTGAAATTCTAATTTTAATACGTGAAATAGTTGTCAAATGATTTTTTGCTATAAGCAATTCAAATAGTTAACCAAGATGCATGGACACTTGTATATTGATTTTAAAATTTAAACGATACTTGATAGCCATTAAAAACTGCAATAAAAACTAAAACATAGTTAGTTAGAAAAACTATAGATGTGCTTTCTACAGCGTTTTAAACAGTAATTAAAAAACGCTATAATAGCTATAGGCTTTTAATAGCGCCGGCTGAATTAACGTTCTGTAAAACACTATATTAATGGTTTAATAGCGTTTTTCATCAGCGATTGAAGAGGATTTTTCTTATAATGATTTTACGACTTTTACGTCTTATTTATTCGCTTTTGATAGTTATCATGGAGGTAAAGGTATCCAAATTCCACGAGATTTAATTATAAGAGTGAAATTATTATAGTACTCCTCTAATTTAATTTAATTTTAATCACCATAATTAACAAGTTCCGTTTTAGTTTTACCATGTGATGAAACTTCTTTTTTTTTTTCTTTTTTTCATGGCGAGTATTCTTTTTCTTACATAAAGAATAAAAAGTCAGATTGACTTTAGTCTTGACCTTGAAACAAGAAAACAAGAAATATTGAATAGAATAATATTGCTAATTTATTTTGCTCTATCAAGTTAAATGTATATACTTGATAGAATACAGTAACAAAGCTTTGTTTTTATAAAATACATATCGCACACATATATGGATAGATCATCACAAGTTGCTAACCTCCAGTACACGTCGACGGAGTTCTAGGGCCCACCAGGGAAAAGCCAGTTACATTGTCAAATCCCATGCTAGCTCTAATTGTCGATCACTTATTCATATTGAAAATAACATTACTAATACTAAGTGTCCCAAGTCGATCGTGAGACACAAATATGAATCAGATAGGACCACCGATTAACTAGTCACGACTCAAACTGTATAATAAAGCTTTACTATTTGGCAATGCTCGGAGCACTACAAGTGGTAACCAACACAACTAATTATAAAAAGTAGGTTTCATTTATTGGCCTCATGTTATGAGAGCCACTTGGCTAATTTAAAATTAGTTGTGTTGTTTAGTATGGTAGTGTCCCAAGTATTTTTTTTATTTATATATTATTATTTTAGGGAAAAACTTCGATGAGAGATCTAACACCCAAAATAGGAGTTATCTTATAAGTACTAAACCCTGCATCAGAAAAGAGCTTAGCCCACTCTGTCTCTTTCCTCTCTCGGCCAGGGAATGACACCATCATCAACATATCAAAGAGGATTTGAGTTTCGTACAACTG
Organism: Morus notabilis; assembly: GCF_000414095.1. Taxonomy (NCBI): domain Eukaryota; kingdom Viridiplantae; phylum Streptophyta; class Magnoliopsida; order Rosales; family Moraceae; genus Morus; species Morus notabilis. The sequence continues at coordinate 4,261 of NW_010367424.1, read as the reverse complement.
ATGATCATGATCATGACCAATGTCTTTGTTGTTTTGTTTCTCCACAATGACCATGTCAACTAAAATCACTTTCCCATTTTTGTTGCCTTTGCATGTAATTGCCACTTTGCATCGCTTCAGTAATTTTACACAGTCTTCGTCACTCCAGTCATGTAATATCCACTGTTTTATTAAACAAACAGTCGAATTAATATTATTTTGTGGACACCCAAATACATGAGTATCTATTAGGTGTAGTACCAAACAAGGCTTTCATATAATTACTTATATATAGGCCTCTTGCAAACACATCTATATAATTCCAATGCATGAAAATCCAACAAATTTAGTTGGCCAGCCCTAGCCTAGGCTTAATTTGGTGTTAGGTAGTTTTGAAATTATGATTCATAATACTAAAAGACACTAATATTACTGAGCGTCATATATTAATTAATAGAGAGTGAAATACACATGAGACTCAAATATAGAGCGTACTTTATATATATATATATAGGAATTGTCTCTGGTCAGGCACTTGGAAAGTGCCTGACCAGTCAGGCACTTGTATAATCGTGTATAAATTGTGTATATTTATACGTAAATTATGTATATTTACATGTAAAGTCATGTATATTTAACATGAAATACAATAAATCAGTCAATATACATATTTTCATGCTATGTGTTCACTAATTGCTATAAAAAAAACATGTTTTGAGGATTAATATACATTGTCATTTCTTATAACTTAACATACATGATTTATATGTAAATATACACGATTTACATGTTAATATACACGATTGCACAATTATACAAGTGTCATGTAAATATACACAACTTACGTGTGAATATACACAACTTACTGTAAATATACACACTTTATACAAAAATATACAAGTGCCGTTCTGGTCAGGCATTTTCCA
>NW_010367424.1:0-3327 GCF_000414095.1 Morus notabilis | reverse complement strand
TTGAAGTGAGAGGCTACTAATTTATATTGTGATGTTGCTCAACTCCTGCGTGAACCTAAGCAATTTTCAGACACATGAACAATTAATTAGCGTCTTAAAAGCCTAATATTAATTGTTGTATATATGAATGTTAACTACTACCAAGAGTTATATGAGAATATATGTATATATATATATATATGTGTGTGTGTGTATATATATATTTCTAACCTTCATGAAAATTGCATCTGCTGGAGGAATTTCATCAAACATGTCCCCACCAACAAACTTCAAGTTCGTACTTCCCTGCAAATCAGCAATAACATGAGGTAGATCAAACACAGTGCATTCTACATGAGGAAATGCATCTGCAATGGCCTTGCCCACCGTCCCAGTGCCTCCTGCAAGATCAACCAAGGATTCCAATCCCTCGAACACCGATATGCGCTTATCGAACAGCACACTCACGACCAGTCGCGCATCACTAGCCATCGCCTCATTGAACACATTTCCGAACCTAGGATCACGCACAGTATAGTCCCAAAATTCCATCCCATGTGTTGTGGCAAATGGAGTAGGGTCATCACTTTGGAGCCAAGTGCTAATAGAATGCCAAGGCTTAGTCATAATAGGGTCAAGCACGGTAAGCAAGATGGGTGTGAGACTGAAGGGATTGTCCCTAACAAGCAATTTGGAAGAATTTGTGAGGACGTAACCATCTTCCAATTGGTCAGTTTCCCCGACGACTTCTTGAAGAGAAAAGAAGCTGGAGTTGACCAAGATGCGCATGAGGCGGTAGATCAAATGAGAATCAAGCTTTTTGTTTTGGTGGATTGGCAAGGCGGATATAAGTTGGGAAAGCGTCATGGGTTTGCCATGACTATGGATGGCATCCGGTATACCTAATTGAATGGCACATTTGAGGGACATGGAGTTGATGAAGTTGAAGATTTGGTTCCAAATGTGGGCTTGAGCTTTAAGTTGTTCAGTGGCACCGACTTGAAGATCATGCCCAGAGCTTCTTACTTTCTCCATGTTGTTTTTGGTTTTCTTTGGTATTATTTTGAGCTATGTATTTATGTCGATATTTATAGAGATTCTTATATGCGATGACATTCAGGCATTTATTAGATGGATCGATGTTGTTTTTCTTGCCTAGGTACATGTTTCACGTAATAATGTATCATCTCATAAAGTAATTAAAATATGAGAAAAGCACATAGTTTGTAATTTTTTTTATCTAATCATAACATTTGTAACATTCTAAAGTATATAAGTTTATGCCATTTAAAATTATTTCTTCTACAGATTTAATAGACGGCATATTTTCAGTATGCCACTTCCATGGCATAAATATTAGTTAGCCTTATAATGAGTGGTATGTTTGGTTTTAATTGTTACATAGTTATACCATTGTTCCTTAAAAAAAAAAAAAAGAATTATTATTATACAAATTTCCCCTCCTAAATTCGTTGGTCTTTACATAGCCCTACTTAATTAAAAGTAGATTAATTGTTTTTCCCTAAAAAAAAAAAAAAAGATTAATTAATGTTCCCTTGGTATTCTTGGTTTTGGATTAGTGATAATATTTTAACGAGAATTTCCTAATAAAGAGAAGGTGCAATTGACAGCAGGAATAATTTAATAGGAAAATTGAAGCTGTGTGTGTTGGATAAAATTTGACAATTTTTTGTGGTCCAAAGTAGTTTTTTTCTTTTTCTTTTTTTTTTCCTCTCTTTTCTTTTCTTTTCTTTCTTCTTTTTTTTCATTCCTTGGTATTCATTTCCAACTCTTTAAGCCACACGCTGAACGCAGAGGGCATGGATCGGGTTTTCCTTTTGCAGTAGCCTTCTCAGAGAGAAAATAGAACCAACGATTCATCCATTTGAAAAATTTATCAATGAAGGTAAAAAAAATAATCCAAAGCAAGAAATAATATAATACATTCTTATATAGAAAACATAAGAATAATATAAAAAAAATACATACTAAAGGAGAATGCATGATGTTGCCTAACACATGATATGAGATAACTCTGGATGGAACATTTTTTTTCCACCCCCTCCAATTCTCCTTCAAATTCTAACTTTTTCTCCTGCTCCAGCTGCTGCGGATGCAAGTTCTGAAATGCGGCTAGAAACATGTAAGTATTATATTTATACCTAAATAATTAATTAGTGTCAATCTTGGTTCTAGTAAATATTATATTTAAAAATAAATACTAAATTAGTTTCATTCTTATACCTTGTAAAAACTATATTTACACGTAAGTACTTAATTATTTTCAATTTTTGCAGCTGATGATTCAAGAAATATTAGATACATATGGAGAATTTTAAGAAATGAAAAAATATCCTAGCACAGGGCTTTGTCTTGAAGCGTTAGATTTTTTTTATATAAACAAAATTGTTTGTTTTGCATATTTTTTTCTTCTTAATTTCGTTGTAATATTTATTTGATTGGATCTAACATTTTCAATTCGGTACTAGCAATAATCTATCGTATTTTTTTTAATTTAATACATTGCATTTTGAGGATATAAAAAAAATCATGCCTTATATTTTTAGATTGTATCACATTAATAGTTTCAGATTTCAAAATTATGCTCCATTCTTGCATTTCATCAATCAACGGTCAATTTAATCACAAAACATATCCATATATCCTTAATAAAAACAGAATTAGGAAAAAATTACAAAATATTTAAAATCTATAGATCTTTGTCATAGTCAAAATCGAGCTCAAACCTAGGAAAGGTAAGAATTTAACATAAATTTAGAATATGATTATATAAATATGATGTAGCCCAAAATATAAGATATCATAAAAGACATTACAATAGCTCATGACTAAAATGACTAAAATTGTTTATAAACACATTTAGGGATAAAATAAAAAATATAAAAGTCAGTGGGAGCGTATATATAAATATAAAATTTCAGTAGAGGCAAAATATCAAATTTCAGTAGAGGCAAAATAAAAAGTAGAACTTTTTAAGGGCTCAAATTTTAATTTTTTTAAAAAAGTGAGTGCGGCCCACTCGGCACCATATACCTCCGTCCCTCACCATAGATGAGAAGACAAGTGATAATTAGTCGGTAGCCAGTTCAGTTCAGTTGAGTTAGTTGGCTTTTATTCGACTTATGTAAAGTGAACACCATATGTTTTTTCTTGCTTTTCAATCATCACCAACACCATATGTATTCTCTTTTGTTTTTGTTACTTACAGTTATTTTCTTACCTTTATTTTTTAGGGTTTACTAACTTATTTAGGGCACTAGAACTATATAAATTAATACTACCATAAAAGGAAGTACATATATTGTTTTTTAGTATATATATATATAT
>NW_010367423.1:0-1014 GCF_000414095.1 Morus notabilis | reverse complement strand
AAAATTATTTTTTGTTGCTGATAAAGGAGTTGTTTATTGGTGTTAGGAAAAGTCAGTTTTTTCAGTTGACAATCTTCAGTTTATTTGCTTTGATCATTCTTTTTAGTAGAAAAAGAAGTATTTTTTTTTTTCCTTTTATGCGATCATCCTTAATTGCTCTGTGTTTGACTCATATCTTCAGTTTTGGTTTGATCATTCTTTTTAGTAGAAAAAGAAGTATTTTTTTTTTCCTTTTATGCGATCATCCTTAATTGCTCTGTGTTTGACTCATTTGAGAAAGCATTTTCTCCTTCTTAAATTAAAAAGAAGAAGCATAGTGTAACAATCGTCTACTAATGTTCTATATATGATTTTGTTACAGATGTCAGAGCAATTCAATAAGGAACTTTCTTTGTCTGGAAAAATTCCGACCGGGATGTTCAATGCCATGTTTGGGTTCAAGGGCTGCTGGCAGAAGGATGCAGCTCCCACTAAGAGTCTTGCATTTGATGGTTGGTTCATAACTTTGTATAACGTAGAGTTAGAAAGGTCCAACATCACGCTATCCAAGCAAGTTAAAAACGAGGTGCCAAGTTCGTGGGATCCCGCTGCCCTCACCGAGTAAGAGTTCTAAACCAAAGTATGGAGTTTTGTTCATGTAATTTGTTACAATGAATTTGAGGGAATAAGATTAAGAGTTGACAAAGCTCAAAGTAAAATAGTTAAATGAGATTAACTATTAAAACTTTTCAATGAGAAGTGAACCAAAACTTCAATTAGATCCCTTGCTAGTTAGTGAAATGATAAAGGTTATTTAGAAAGTTTATGCCAGAAAGTGTAATATGCATATTTTTTGAACATATTTAGGGCCTGTTCTTTTGGACCAAAACTCAAAAAAAGTTTGAACTCAAGTTACAATTTTATTCAAGTTCATGTTCGTTTGTAAAATTTGAGTTTAAAGTTGAGTTTTAACTTGAGTTTGGGGCTAAAATCTGAGTTTAAGTTTCTCCTTCAACTCATGTTCTTAAATTCAAA
>NW_010367422.1:0-558 GCF_000414095.1 Morus notabilis | reverse complement strand
AGCAAGTCAACATATAAATATCATATACTGAGCAAATACAGAGGAAAACTAAGACAGTTAATAAAACAACAAGTGAACACATAAATATGATATACCTAGCAAATATAGAGGAAAAAAAGGACAGGTAATAAAAGACAAACAACAGACATTAATAGCCCCACAACAAACCAGTGCATTCAATATCAACAACATAAATGAGCAAGCTATGGATAGGAAGCCTCAAGAGTACCTCGAACGCTACAAATGTTGTATTGAGTCTGAAATATCAGCCAACCAAACGTCACCGGGATAAAAGGATCAGAAAATAAATAGTAGAGAATGAAGTGGAGCAGTAAATGATTGAAGGTAAAATAAGGAAGCAAAAACAGGAGATGCAAGGGAAAGAAATAGGGACATGCATGATAAACCCACAGACACACACATTTTTAAATACAGAAACAGAGAACTAATGAGCAGCCTATAACAAAATCCCACGTAGGAGCCCAAAGTCGGTGAGAAAAAACTAGAAATTAAAATTTCCAAATTAGATAATAAAAAGTAAAATAATAACAATACAGA
>NW_010367421.1:1140-1317 GCF_000414095.1 Morus notabilis | reverse complement strand
CTCTTTGCGATCTACGAATGGCAAGGGAACGACGACAACTTTTGGTGTCGTATTGGGGTCCATTAGCCGTTAGATCGATGCTCTCTTGGCGATCTATGACTTCCACGGGAACGGTGAAAAGTTTTGGTGTCGTAACGGGGTCCATAATCCGTCAGATCGAGGCTCTCTTCGCACTCT
>NW_010367421.1:0-667 GCF_000414095.1 Morus notabilis | reverse complement strand
ATAATGGCCAAAGGAACGCTCAAAACTTTTGTTGTGTAACGGCGCCCATCAACCGATAGATCTAATCTCTATTTGCGTTCTACAACCGCCATGGGAACGGCGACATCTTTTGGTGTCGTAATGCGGCCCATCATCCGTCATATCAAACCTCTCTTCGTGCTTTAAAACTGCCGCGCGAACGGGTACAACCTTTGGTGTCGGAACGGGGCCGGCGCATCAGACGTTATATCGAAGCTCTCTTCGCGCCCTACCACCGCAATTGGAATGGCGACAACGACTGGTGTTGAAACGAGGCCCATCAGCCGTTAGATCGAAGCTCTCTTCGCACTCTACAACCGCCCCGGGAAGGGCGACAAATTTTGGTGTCGTAACGGGGCCCATCAGCCGTCAGATCGAAGCTCTCTTCGCGATCTACAACTGGCACGGGAACGGGGACAACGTTTAATGTCGTAACGGGTCCCATAATCCGTCAGATCAAAGCTCTCTTCCCCCTCTACAACTGCCACGAATTTAGCGACAACTTTTTGTCTCGTAACGGGGCCGGCCCAACAGAGGTTATATCGAAGCTCTCTTCACGCCCTACCACCGCCTCTAGAATGGCGACAACGTTTGGTGTCTAAACGGGGCCCATCAGCCGGTAGATCAAAGCTCTCTTCACGCTCTACAA
>NW_010367420.1:436-502 GCF_000414095.1 Morus notabilis | reverse complement strand
ATGACACCAAAAGTTTTCGTCGTTCCCGTGCCATTCGTAGATCGCGAAGTGAGCTTCTTCGATCTA
>NW_010367420.1:0-202 GCF_000414095.1 Morus notabilis | reverse complement strand
ATAACGTCTAATGGGCCGGCCCCGTTACGACACCAAAGGTTGTCCCCGTTCCCGTGGCAGTTATAGAGCACGAAAAGAGCATCGATATGACGGATGATGGGCCCCGTTACGACACCAAAAGATGTCACCGTTCCCGTGGCGGTTGTCAAACAGAAACATAGATTAGATCTATCGGTTGATAGGCGCCGTTACACAACAAAAG
>NW_010367419.1:1377-1691 GCF_000414095.1 Morus notabilis | reverse complement strand
TTATTAATTAAATAACAAATATCCTATTACATCTTATGCTTCTAGGACATTATTCCCAACAATTTCACCATTAAAAACTATATCAATGTCTCCACCCATGGAGTCCCACCTCCGACGACCAAGACAAGCCGTCTCTGTTAGGAAGTAGACAACATAACAATCTTAACATGAATAAAGCGCCTAACTTTATTCCCTCGATTGTGGATCATAAGATTTAGACTATCATCTTTAGATTCTTGTCTTCCGCATGTTCTTCACATTACATGCATGACCTAAAGATTTAGAATGACAGTCTCAGACTTTCAGTTTGCTTA
>NW_010367419.1:0-1356 GCF_000414095.1 Morus notabilis | reverse complement strand
ACATAAAGAGGACAATACATAGATATATGAAATAAACAAATCTTTATTAATAGTCAAAATGTCTCAAAGAATATTGTTACATTTATTCCTAAGGGCGTAAACGCTAACAAAGGGACTATTGATAAAGTAAACCATAGGTTAACCACTAAGGAAGTATACTAGGTTATGTGGTTAAAATCTTACCTCAAAAGCCCAACCCAACCTTAGAAAGGTTTGAGAAATGGGCCCAAGTAAATCTAAACGGTAAGCCAATGGGAAATTAGAAGTAAACCTATGAGGAATTAACTTAAGATAAATCTCGAGGCTATTAGATAATTAGTATAGTTAAAACTCAATCGTGCAATTAATCAGTTAATTAATGTGATTAATTAATACGGCTATTAAATATAGCAAGTCGAATTTAAATGGATAATTAAATAGTTGATCAATAAATTACCCATAGAAGGTAAAGAAACTAATTAGCAAGAAAAACATGGATAATTAATTAATTATTTAGTTTAATTAATCAATTATTTATGAACAGAAGTTAAAGTGAGAAATTAGCATAAATAATTAACCTAATTGGTTAATAAAGCTAAAGAAGAAGCTAAGTGATTACTTAGTGAAATTAATTAGTTAATTCATATGATTAAATTTAAAAGAAGAAAAATTAACCCAAATTGGTTAATAAAGATCAAGGAGGATTATCTAACCAATTAATAAACCTAATTAGTTTAATTATTTAGAAAATGTAATTAAATTATAGAGAAGGACAATTAATTAATCCTAAGGAATGTCAATGAGACTAAATTCATAAGACTTAATTAAATTAAGTGGAAATCTCGGTAATGAACTAACAGCCTGTTGTTAGTACCAATTGAATACAAAACCACTGTGTTACAAGGAAAGTTTGTTGTGGGTAATTGCTAAGTGTTGACGCCTAGGTAAGTACAAACCTCACCTACAACATGAATTGTTTTAAAATGCTTTTGCTTGAGAAACTTGCCTGCTTGATTTTACTGCATTTATTCTTAGTAACATGAATGATGATGTGTTTACTGTATGCATGCCTCTTGTTCAAAGTATATTAAAATAATTACTTTTGTGACATGATCATAATCACATGTTTACTTTAATAAGAGGCTAAGGTAATAGAAAGATAAATTAAGTGTCGTGCCACCTTCCAACCTTGGGGGACGAGAGGTTGAAATTCCTCCGACCCTTGGTAGCCTTGAGGGGTGGGAGGTTAAAATTTCCCCGTCTCTTGGCAATAGGAGTTTAACAAGATAAATTAAGGGCCCGTTTAGTTTGTTGATTCGAGTTGAGACGTGATTTTATGTGAGAGCTTTTTACTATAGCAAAAAAGTTAGATGTGAC
>NW_010367418.1:0-891 GCF_000414095.1 Morus notabilis | reverse complement strand
CGGGCTGAGGTGGAAAAGCAACTGGGTAAACCCATAAAGGCACTTTGATTAGATCGAGGTGGAGAATACCTCTCTGTTGAGTTCATCGGATACTTATTAGAGAATGGGATTCTATCCCATTTAACTGCACCTGGCACTCCACAGTAGAATGGTGTAGCTGAGAGAAGAAATAGGACCTTGTTGGACATGGTACGGTCCATGATGAGTTATTCGACATTGCCTATATCTTTCTGGGGATATGCTTTACAAACTGCATGTTATCTTCTGAACAACGTGTCAACAAAGTCGGTTCCTAAAACTCCTCACGAGTTGTGGACGGGCAGGAAGACATCCTTGAACCATATTCGCATATGGGGATGTCCTGCACATGTCCTGGACAAGGAAGCGAACAAGTTGGAAGCACGTTCAGAAGTGTGCATTTTTGTAGGTTATCTGAGAGGGATGAAAGGGGGTTATTTCTATAATCCCAAGGAAAATAAAGCTGTGGTTTCAACGAATGCAACATTCCTGGAGGAAAGTTACATGAACGACTTTAAGCCTCGTAGCAAAATGGTGCTTGAGGAAATGTCGAGTGACTTGGTCATACCCACTGTTCCTTTGGAAACCAATCCAATCAGAGTAGAAGCGGAAACCCAACAACAACCTAAGGGGCTTCGGCGTAGTGGGAGGATCATACATGAACCTGAGAGATTCATGGCTAATGGGGGAACCTTTTTGGCAGAATCTCTGGAACATGACAGAGATCCTTATACTTACAAAGAAGCTATGGAGGATGTTGATGCAAACCTCTGGACAGAAGCCATGAAAGCTGAGATGAAATCTATGGATTTTAATCTAGTGTAGGAACTTGTAGATCTTCCCGATGGGATTAAGCTCATTGGGTGTAAATGG